>NC_142473.1:69245000-69512500 GCF_049115385.1 Moschus berezovskii | reverse complement strand
CATGTATTCATTCATTCAACAGATATTTATTAGCCTTGCTATGGGTTGGGCACAGTTCTAGGAACAGGCAGTAGAGCAGTGATTAAGAGTTGAATTAGGCGAAACAGGAACATTTATGATGATTATTAACATCATCATCCTGGTTGTTTGGCAAATAATTAGGCCTGAATCCAGCCTGAGCAGAAGGTAGGAGAAGGCAAGACGGGGTGGGAATGATGAGCTCTATAACAGACCACAGGGAGGGGAGGTAGCAGAGCTGAGTTATATGTGGTGGTGCCGTACAGATGAGTTTCGACATCAGAAAGAGCTGGAGTTTATCCCAAGTTTCACCACTTAATACCAGCTAAGGTTTGTACTAAGTCAAACAAGTTATTAGCCTCTCTGAACACCAGTTTCCTTTTATGTAAAATACAGACCATCGTACCCACCGTATGTATTGGTTGGGGCTTAAGTGAGTCTCCATACCTCGAGCACTTGGCACCAAATAGGATATGACTGCATAGCAGGTATGTTATGATGAGGAGGGGCACTATGCCTCTGGACAACCTGAACCAGAAGTAACCGTGGGCCTCAGTTTCCCTGGGCAGAAATTGAAGGGCTAGTAAATTGCTTTTGAAGTTCATTTCCAGAAATGTCTTGGATTCTCACTCTCAGAGAAAACCAACCCAAGTCAAACCTTCTTTTCTGTTCCCATTGAGCTTTCTAGAGCAATAGCTCTAAGCTAAGAAATCAGATGGGGGACTTGAAGGCAAAAGAAAGCTTCCAGGTCCCCAGAGGGGTGGCTGGGAGAGGGAGAGGGCATGGCACCAGCTCCTGTTTGCTCAAGGCTAGGCTTGTTCCTTGCCAGCATTTGCTCAACTACAAGCAGTAGAAAGGTTACTGTTTAACCCTGAAAGGGCTGAAGCTCAGAGCCCAGTCCGTGTGCCCTCCAGGCTGGGGGTGAGGGTGGGGTGTGCAGGGGAGGCTTCCCTGAAATTATTTCACAAGGGTTTGCCTGCAGGGCTGTTTCAAAGTGGCTATTTCAGTGGAAGTCAGGTCTGCTGGGGCCAACTATGACCTACTTCCTCAGCCGGCTGGCTCAGGGCTTCTCTTCACCAATTCCCCAAAATCTAGAAGGCAGGGTCGGGTGAGGACCGAGCACCCAGCTTTGGAGTTGGGGAGAGTTGGGCTCAGATCCTAGTTCTCCTGCTCCCCGTGGGTGACCTTAAAACAAGTTCAAGTCTGTCCGACCTGAATCTTTCTGATCCTCACTTTCCCCACTTGTAAAATGGGAACAACCCAAACTCAAAGGGCTGTGGGCTTGTGCACAAGGAGAGCTCAGCAGGTACTAAGAATTCAATAAATGTCACAGTAACGTGGGCCAGACTTCCTCTTATGACCAAATGACCCACAAGCCCCTCTCCTCCAGGCGGGAATCATTTCTTACCATGAGGCATCCAGAACTACTCTCAGCCAGAGAGAAGTCCTGAGGACTAAAAGGTCACAGCTGCCCCATTGCCATCTGGGTCCCCAGGAGGCTGAGCGCACTACCTGCTGGCACCCCCTTTCCAAGTGAAAGCAGCCAGCACAACAAGAGGCCCTTTTTTACAGGGCCCAGTAAATGGTTAGCACCCATAAAAGAGTTTATGTGGCTTATTCCTTAGTGAGTCAGAGTTCACTGAGCTCACACAGGCTGCTGAGGGGAGAAGGTCAGTGTTCTCAACCCAGCTTGGGGCGGCAGGGACTGTGCCCTCAGGGTGGGCACGGAAGGTCCCTGGGGCCAGCACGGCTGAAGGCCTTTCACCAAGGTCTAACCCCTTGGAGACCCAGGTTTTCAAGTGTAAAATAAGGACATTTGCCCCCCAACAGCCTCACAAGACTGTTGAGAAGATCAAATGAGATAATAGATAATAAATGTGCCTTGAGAATGGTGAATAAAAGGAAAAAAAAAAGCATTACTATAACAAACTCACCCACACTCCCATATACAAATGCAAACTTTCCATGGTCCATGGTGATTCCCTTCTGCTATGCTTAGTCGCTCAGTCATGTGTCCAACTTTTTGTGACCCTGTGGACTGTAGTCCGCCAGGCTCCTCTGTCCATGAGATCCAGGTAAGAATACTGGATTGGGTTGTCATGCCCTCCTCCAGGGGATCTTCCCAACCCAGGGATCAAACCCAGGTCTCCCACAGTGCAGGTGGATCCTTTACTGTCTGAACCACCAGGGAAACCCAAGAATACTGGAGTGGGTAGCCTATCCCTTCTCCAGGAAAACTTCCTGACCCAAGAATTGAACTGGGTTCTCTTGTATCGCAGGCAGATTCTTTACCAGCTGAGCTACCAGGGAAGCCCAGGTGATTACCTGATGGGATATGAAAAACAATCCTTTTAATCTTTGTCTTTGAGCTATGTGACCTTCAGTGAGTTACTCCTTCCAAGCTCAACATTTTTACTGATTCCAAAGAGGGAGTCAGGGGACCGTGGATGTCCTCCAAGCTTAAGGACCATTTGGAAGGATAAGTAATGCTATGAAGTTAAAGGTCCCTGGGCTTTCCTGGTGGCTCAGAGGGTAAAGAATCCACCTGCAATGTGGGAAACCTGGGTTCAGTCCCTGGGTTGGGAAGATCCCCTGGAGAAGGGCATGGCAACTCACTCCAGTATTCTTGCCTGGAGAATCCCATGGACAGAGGAGCCGGGTGGGCTAGTGTCCATAGGGTCACAAAGAGTCGGACACAATTGAACTGCTAAGCACAGCACATAGTACAGCGATAGCACACATGCTCTTTTAATATGTTTCTTTTCCTTTTCTTAAACATCAGTTCTCAAGATATTTTGCTAACACATTCTACTTCTTCCAAGATTGGAGGCAGTAAATTCAGAGCTGAAGGAAAAACAGTTTCACCCTTTGAGCTAAAAGCGAGCTGGAGAAGGATCCGCTTCCCCTGATTTCCAGCTAGAGAGAATTCTAGGGTGAAAAGCAGAGTTTCTCAGCCTTGGCATGACTGTCATTTTGGTCCAGGATGGTGCTTGTTGGGAGGGCTATCCTGTACACTACAGGATGCCTAGCTGTATCTCTAGCCTCTTCCCACTAGATTCTAGCAGCACTCATGCACCAACCCTGGAAAGAAAGCCCTGGAGCCAGATCATGCCTAGTCATGAGCACCAGTCAAATCAGAGCCTGTGGAAACAACAGCCCAGATTTTGTTCTTGCTGGTGTGGCGACTTTGGACTAGCCTCTCTGAGCTGCTGTATCCTCTCCTGGGAAACTGCCACCTAGGTTTGCTGGAGGACCGAAGGAGATTCAGGACTATGGGGCTCCTGGCACAATGCCTCATCATACCCATACCCGGTAACTGCCTCCTAGGTGGAAGTTTATGAAAATGCACTGACTACTGGACCCCCCTTGTCTATTCTCACATAGTATGTATTCTGGGAACACAGCATAAATTGTTACTTGGGGTATTGAAAAATGCACAGCAAAAAAAGAGAAAAGGAAATTTTAATTTAAACTGAAAGATTGAAATGCACTGAGATATACAAGGTTTTTCCATCTGCATTCTCTTCAATGATTCCTCCACATTCGCCCAAGACATCACCCTTTGCACCAGAATCCTAAGACTGACACTTTGGATGACAGAAGTCTTCTCTTTATTTCAAGAGGAGGAACCATAATTGATTGGGATCCAATCAATTACAGGAGATGGTCCCTCATGCCAGCCTTCCAGTCGGACACCCTTCTATCCTAGGCGGCAACTCCCTGGGCCACTAGGATTTGGCCAATCCGAACTCCATTTGGCAGATAGGCAGCACTGCGCTGTGCTGGGGTGGTCAGAATCACTCTTTATTCCCCACTTGGTTAAGGGGCCCCTTGGGATTAAAAAGCACCCACAGTGCCCTAAGTTGCTACAGACTCAGACTACTTCTGGGCCACCCACATATAGAGACGACCCACCACATCTGTACTCACCCTACCAGGCCTTCATCAAGGGTAGATTCCCTTCCAGCACCAGCTTGACCACCATGCACAGGGAAGACCAATGGATCGGGGAGGGGACCAGCAGAACACCTAGCCTGACCCTAAAGTTTAAGAGTCTCACATTTTAACTGTTGCTCAGCAGCTCAATTGGGAGTAGGTGAGACCAGCCACAGAGACAGAATCTCACTAACATCTGGGTTGAAAGAACATACTCAAGGTGTGAGGATCTTCAAACCCAGCCCAACCTTGCTATGCTTCTGGAGGGCAGTTCGCATGGTGACTCAGATGGTGAGGATTGAAACCTTGATTCTGCTCCTTGGCAGGCTGTGTTGACCCTGGGGAAGCACCATCCTGTTTCAAATTTCACTTTCCCCCATGATAGAAAGTGGGAGAAATGGAGTTGATGTGTGGATCAAATGAGAATGTATATAAAATTCTCTCATAGTATGTCAGGAAATGTTAGCTGTCACTGTGGGATCTGCCCAGAAGCTTCTCTCTGAACTATGTTGGTTGGCTTGGGCCATATTCTTAGGGTTGAGGTAGACTCTTCAGAAGCAGGATGGTGCAATGGTGGGAAGCACCATACTGTGCAGTCAAATGGTCACAGTTCAACGCCTGGTTTTGCCAACTGACTAAGCACTTGGACAAGTGATTCAGCTTCTTTGGGTCTTAGTTTCCTCATTGATAGAATGGGGATGATATGAAAACGGTTGTTAAAAGACAAAATGAAGTGATACCAGTAGAATGCTCGGTACATATTACACATATCACAATATACATATTAAGTACTTGGTGAATACGAGCTAATAAGTGTTAGTTGCTCAGTCATGTCCGACTCTTTGCAACCCCATGGACTGTAGCCCACCAGTCTCCTCTGTCCATGGAGTTCTCCAGGCAAGAACACTGGAGTGGATTGCCATTCCCTTCTCCAAGGCATCTCCCCGACCCAGGGATTGAACCCAGGTTTCCTGCATTGCAGGCAGATTCTTGACCATCTGAGCCACCAGGGAAGTCCCTAATTATTATTATCTTTTATTTATTGTGTTGTGACTTATTATTTCATAGAGTCTCCAAGGTGGAAATTGAGGGTTAAGTTCATTTCAAGCAAGGCTTCTAACTTCTACCATCTACATCATGTTCAGCAGTCCCAGGGAGCTTTCACACTCTAGCCGAGGGCTGGACTCGGGCCTCCCCAGCCCCATCCTGCTCTGCCGGGTGACACACCATTCGGCTGAGCGATGGACAGCGTCTCTGAGCCCCTGCTCACAGAAGCCGTGGTTTGCTCCTACGCCCGCTCCCTGCTCCCCTTCATGCCACCAGACACACGCTGCCTGCAGCTGCCAGCAGCAGTGGGAGGGCACACCTCTGCAGGTCCTGGGTTACCACCCCAGCGTTTTGCTCCCACACACTGTGGCTGGTTTGCAGGTGCAGAGGAGAGCAGCTCGTCTAAGATGGGAGCTCCTGGCGCAAGACAGCCTGCAGATCTCTGTCCTACAGGGTCCCTTAGCACACGAATTACTAGAAGAAGGGGGTCTGGGATTTGAGCTCATAAGGACAGAAAAGTGAGCGGAAGGAGGTTCCCTTGGAACTTTGGCAAAGGACCAGAGACAGGCCTTCCGGAGCCCAGGAGGCTCTGCCCAGCCTCGGGACTCCTAACAAGGCCAAGCCCTGCTCCACTGGTCTCTCTTAAACACACAGAGAGGACCTGCCAGCAGAGACAAACACAGCCCAGCTTGGGCTCACTCATCTAGAGCAAGGTGTGTCTTTTGCTCTGTGGTGGGGCTACCGAGACCTAAGACCAAGTGCTGCGCTGCTACTACTAATAGTAGCTATATACTATAGCAGCTAGGGCTTCTGAACATTTAAAACGTGCTGCCTCTTTTCTCACAGTTTTAAATCCATTATCTCAGTCAATACTCACAATTGCTCTGTAAGGCATTGTGTCAGTTAGCAGATGGTTCATCTGCGGCTCCAAGAGGTTGTGTACCTTGTTCAAGCTCACACAGTTTTGAAAGAACTGAAACTAGCAGAGAATTCAAACTCTGAGTGTTTAGCAACAAACCCTGGGTACTTTCTGCTGAGATGGGGGTGCTTTGCCAAAGAAGAAAGATGCCCTCAGATCATCCTCAGCCCCAGCCCCATCCTACACACAGTCACAGCATTCTCCCCGTGCCACCTGAGGCCTCACACCTTTACCAGGTTTCTCCTAGATTCCAAATTTCTCTGCATCATTCAATCATGCAGGGACCCTGATTGAAACGTTTCTTTTGTGCCAGAGCAACCTGAAGTCATCTCTCTGCTCAATATATTCAAGAGTTCTTTTTAGAATGAAAGTGGAGAATTCTGTTATCATTTTTCCATACCTACAATATACTCAGGAATATTTAGGGCCAGTTTTATCTATGATACTCTTTTAGCCATTAAAATGGATTTATGTGTGCTAAGTTGCTTCAGTTGTGTCCAACTCTTTGTGATCCTATGGAGTGTAACCCACCAGGCTCCTCTGTCCCTAGGATTCTCCAGGCAAGTATACTGGAGTGGGTTGCTGTGCCCTCCTCCAAGGGATCTTCCCTGATCAAGGGATCAAACTCAGGTATCATAAAGGAGTATTTATATATTCATGCAAAAATTTTAATCTATACATGTAAATACATGAATATATTTGCATACACCTATGAATGTTCCTTGTATGATTTGATAAAATGATTTTTAGTTTATGTTTTAGAAATAAACCAATCCACAATGCTCTGTGCTTCATCTGAATTAGAACTGAATTAGTTCAAAAAGTAGGGTTTTTTTCTGTTGGGAGGGTGAAGATACACTGGAAGCCACCAGGGCCACAGAGCAGATCATAAGCAGGGCTTCGCTTGCATTCCCTGCTCCTACCCCTAGGGGACTGACAGTCAAAGCCACAATCTGCCTTCTTCCCAGATCCTTGATTCATTCAACCGCATCAGAACACTGTCTCATGTGGGTATTTTTACTCCTCAAGGCCAAGGAGCAATTAGGCATTTTAAATAATCGCTTTTGCAATGACAGCACTATCCAGACCATTCTCGGTCCTTAATCAAAGTTACCAGCAGGTGAATTCACAGCATTTGCCCGAAAGATGTTGCAATAGCTTACTGACTTCCTGTTTCAGTATGACTGTCATTTCAAGAGAACTACTCCCAGTGAGGAGAAAAGAAAATTCAAGTGCATGTGAAATCTAACTGAATGTAACAAAGATGATAATTCACGTTTGCCAAATGAATCAAAATGTGAATCAAGCTTGGGGAATGTATTTGATCCTCTAGGATTACATCACAGGTAGTTTCATACCCTCATCATGTGTTTCAAGACAGACATTTCATGTTCTCAGAGGCAACATCGGAAGCATTATTCCTGGGCTTTCAAGCGTTTACATGAGTGATGATGCCATAGTGGGAGCCTGAGAGACGATTCATTATAGATATACTTTACTAATTGTAAGCCAGTTGAAAATATACATCTTATGCCAATTTTTATCAGTCTCAGTGATAGTTCAGACAAGGAACAGACACTGACAGGGGACAGGAACCAAAATTGATCGAAAAACAAGATCCCCTTACATGACCTCAGGGGCCTTTATCAATCGTGTTCAGCGATGACAAACTGAAAATAGGGCAAGCTTTGAAACATGAATGTCACGAAGTCTTTTCAGACCTCAAGAGAAACTGTGGCTCTTTCCTCCCCAAACTGCACACTCCCACCACGTTTTGCACACATTTTGTGCAAAAGGCCCTCCAAAGACCATCCACTGACCCCTACAAATCTACTGACACCATGAATCTTTAAATCAAAGTCTCTGTTGCACTCATGTAGGACTGAAATGAAAAGAAAACTTGTAGTGGAGTCAGAAGAAAGTCTATCCTGACTTCTGAGAGAAGCCCTGAGAGTTTTTATTCTTGCTCTTACTTGACATGAGTGTTGCATAGTTTTCCTACAGTGGCAGCAGCAGGGGCCTCCCTGTCCCCCTCTATCAGCAGCTGAAGTATGAATCATGCTGTGTCCAGGACAGTCATTCTGGACCTCTGTTCGGCAATGTAGTAAAAACATTCACCGTATACCCCACCACCCTGAACCTCGGAATCTCTCTCCTGACCAATCCTTGATATCTCTTCTAAAACAAAGTAACCATAAAGAACATGTAGCAAAAAATAAAAGCAAAAACAAACAAAAACCACGCAGCCTACTTTTACAACTGAGGTCTCCATAGGTCTTTGGAAAGGTACAGGTATGGGAACTGGGAGATTACTTTTACAATGCTTATTTTCCTACTTGGCTGAAGAGGCCACGTGATTGGTCTACAGGCCATCTATATCATCAGCACCCAAGAAGAAGTTAAACTTGGAGTTTCCTGAGGTCCCACCCAGACCTGTGAATCAGAATCTATGCTTTTAAGACCCCTTCACCAATCCTTAAGCACTCTTGCCATTAAGAGCTTCTGGTTAAAGACTCATCTACTTGAGTTCCCTCAAGTTCCCAAAACAAGATAACGAACTCCAGCAGATATTGGCCCTAAAATAAACATCCATAAACACCAGGAAGTCCTCATAAAGTCAAAGGCAATACATTTCAGTCCGAAGAACTCAAGCTTCAGTTCATCTGTGGAGGTGCCTCCCTGACTTATTGCCTAACTTGAAGTGAAGCAGTTCCTAACATCCAGTACCACCAAATTGTTCAATGCAACAGTGCTCAGCAGCTTAACAAGTATGAGTCTGTGAAGGCCAAACAAAGTCCTCAGAACACAGCATTTGTGGAGGATTTTTGTAATGATTATTTTCATCAAGGGGATTTCATAGCTGGCTGGGTCACCCCTTATTCCATCCCACCCCCACCACAGCTCTTCCAAAGATTACTTAACCATCCTGGCTTTTAGACCTCATACCAAAGAAACCTGGTATCTTAGCCTTCAATGGAGAGAAACAATCATCAAGAAATGTTTGCCCTGCTAGTATAGATATTGATCCCTTCCAATTAATAGATATTCATTGACGAGCTACTAGATGTTGGCCCTGTACTAGATGCTGCGGGCATAAGAGTGAACAAAACACAGAAGCGGCCCTGCTCAATTGGACTGTCCAGCAAGGGCACAACTTCTGAAAATGATGTCATAGCTTTTTCCAAGGTCATCTGGCCTCATTGGCCAACTCCTGCTGGGGTTACAGTAGAACAAGAGCAGAGAGAGCCAGGCGACCTGCTTTGGCATTTGGAAATGACCAAGCTTGGAAAGAACTTCAGCTCCCTTAAAAAAAGAACTTCCTCCCTTGTTAGGGCAGGAAGAGAGATGCAGATGTAGAGAATAGACTTGTGGACACAATGGAGGAAGGAGAGGAAAGGACAAACTGAGAGAGTAGCATTGACATGTATATACTAGTGTGTAAAATAAACAGCTGGCGGGAACCTGCTGTACAGCACAGGGAGCTCAGTTTGGTGCTCTGTGATGACCTAGATGGGAGGGACGGACGGGGGGTTGGGAGGGAGGCTCAAGAGGGCGGGAAAGTATGTCGACATATAACTGGTTCACTTCATTGTACAGCAGAAACCAACACAACATTGTAAAGCAATTATCCTCCAATTAAAATAAATAAATAAATAAAACAGGACTGGTCCTCCTTTCTCCAACAACCCCAAGCCCTTGCCTTCACAGGAAACCCTCACCAAGACCTGGAGTTGGCAGCCATGAGTTTCACAAAGTAGCCTCAGCCAAAACCAATCTCCGTGCAGGACAGAATAAAGCAGCTGGTTGTCTGGATGGCTGCATGTCTCTCCCTGAGACAATAGTGTGTTTATGTGTCAGAGGGTTAGGGGCAGGTTAACATAAAACCCACCGTAAACAGAGCTGTTAATTCAGTTGCTGGCAGGGGCTTCTGTTATCTTCTGAATACCTCCCAGAGGGTATAAGCCCTACCTTTTCATTTGAGTTGGCAGCAGAGTTATTTTTTTGCACCTGTTGCTCTGCTCCAATAACAACGCAGTTAAGCATTGATTTGTTGGAAAATAAACAGAAAAAAGCAAAGAAAGGCATCTGCCCAAACAGCCTGAGCTGGTTTGACGGAGCATTCATGCCAATTTGTTTTTCCTATAAAAACCAAAGAAAAACCTGCGCTTTCAGTTTGAATGCTATCCTCCCACTCCCTGAGAAGAAAAGGTGGTATCGAAGAGAACAGCCAGAGCTGGCAGGGCCCAGGAGCCAGAAGACACTGTACTTTTCCATTGGCTGGCTCCATGAGGGCGCTGAGGGGCATCTGAGATCCACAGAATGACATGGCCAGCCTCCAGCCAGCCCAGGTTAAGATCATGAATCAGATTAACAAGGCCAGAGAAGGGGCTGCCAGGGTGATCATAACCCAAACCACACTCTTCCAAATGGTTGACTTCCGAAAGTCAGTAAGTTCGGGGAGTAGGTGTGGTCTCTGGGTTACCTCCCCAAGCAGAGACTCAGCGTGGCTCTCCCAAAGGCTTCTTTCATCCAGTCCTGGGCGATGAGCATAATTTGAAAACCCCCGGTCCCTGGACCATAGCTTTCCCAATGGGGAAAGGAGGTTAGCCATACCTACCTCCAAGGCAAGCTGTGTAGACTCACTCATGTCCTGATAAGTGACTTGAGATCCCAGGTGTCCTGTCGAAAGGACCTAAGATGTTCACTGTATGATGCCCGCATTAATTCAAGCATCACCGCGCTCTTATCTGCCAACAGTTTGTCAATATCACATAATGTGCTCAAGCCAGAAAGGGCTACAAAGAGCTAAACAAATCACTCAAATGGAGATCATGACAACACTAATTAAGCGGTGGCATCATCACCCAGCCTTCAACACACACTGTCAGGCGAAGCCTCTTAATATCTCTTTTTTAAGCCTTGAGCGAAAAACCTGGGACGTGCGGGCAATGCGTGATGTTCCCCGAGATTACCACCTCCCTGCAGCTTTCTCTCAGCCATTGGGCTTTCATTATCACAGACCACTGGCTTAATGGGGAGGGAAGGTCACAGCAGTGAGGGGAAGCCTCCGAAACGCCTCTTCTCAAGGAGCGTTAAGAACAGGGTGTTCTGACAGAGGAGGGATATGGCTGGCTGAGCATTCCCAAGCATTCTTGTCATGAGCAGGGCAGGGAGTGGACTGCCTCAGAACCAAATTGGGCAGCCAGAAAAATAAAAGATTTAACAACACCCTCAGTTGACTGAAAAATAAATAGGACCCAGGACGCAGGAATGCGGGAAGGGTGGAGGGAGGTTAAGAAGCTGGAATCGGAGCCAGGGAGGGTTGGGATGGACTGGGACAATGGATTTGAGCAGGTTGAGATTAAAGTTTCTCCCCAGAGAAAGACTAAGATGCCCCAGTCAGGGAAAGATCAACAACCGCCGATTTGCGATCTCACAGATGGTATAATTACAAAACGGCAGTCCAAATTACGACGAGGATGACAGTTTGTATTTATTGAGTGTTTATGATGTGCTAGGCATTGAGCTAGGCTTTACAGGAACTGTCTCATTCACTCCTTGCAATAACCCCAGACGTGGATACCAATATTATCTCCATTTTTACAGAAAAGGAGGCACAGAGAACTTGAGTAACTTACTCAAAGACACAAAGCTAGTAAATGGTTGGATGTATTATAATAAATGTATTGGGGTGTGGAGGGAAAGTGCCATATAACTTTTCATAGCTTTGAAAATGGAGTCTTGTATTTCCAAAGACAAGGTGATTGTCTTTTAGGATTGCACACTTTTATTTTTGAAACTGAGCTCCTTTAAGCACAGCTGTATAATTTTTTTCCCCAAATGTGAGCATGAAGCATACTAAGCATTCTTGTGCCCTTAGTTGAAAGTTATTTCAGTGTCCATCTGTGTGGATGCTATTGAAACACCCATTCATGTCCATCCACCCAAACGCATCTGTCAAAACTTCAGCCTGGCTTCCAGTTGAAAGCCCCAGATTGACTCAGCGATTGGGTTTGGCTGCTTGAAGTCACCTCAGACTTATTAGCCATGATAAAAGTGCAGTAATAATCACAAGGAAATTGAAAAATTAAGGGGAAATTATGCCTCCTTTGGAAAAGCATCTGACGACTAAGCCATCACACACGGGTCCTGATGTCAGACCCACTGCGTCGTGGACGTCACGCCAATGAGGGGAGGGCTCTGGGAGCCTGCATTCCATCCATCTGAGAAGTCTAGGAAAGTTCTCTCCAACCTCCGTCATACCCATGACCCTGCAACTGTTTGTAAAAACGTAGCCATAAAACAGACAGGACTTCACTAGACTCATTCCAGCATCATCTTTGCAACTTAAGAAACAAATAATACATGAATTTTCTCATGCATTAGAGCATATCCTCTTTAGAAGAAGTAGGGTTTTCTCTTTGTACAATCATTAAACAACCATAGACAAGAAAGTCGAGTTCCTTTCTAGAGTCTTGTTGCAAAGACCTATAGACTCTAGGCATACCGGGTCTCATGCTCCCTTCCAGAACACACTTCATTCTGTTTCCTCTAGCTTCCTGACCTGTGGAGTACACCCTCTGGAAAGTAACACATGAAAATACTCCTCCACAAGGCAAGTGACTTCCAATCAGAAAGGTTTTCCCAGGGATCATATCCCTTCCAGCTGATTATTCAGGTATTCCTCCCCTTGCTGCAGTGGGCATCTGTGACACTCAAAATGATCAAAACAGCCAAGGTCAGCTAGATGAGCATGATAAGAAGGAGCAGGGGCTCTCCCTGAAGTTTCCCAGCATCAGGAGTTGTCACACATTTGAATAATTTCATCATATCCAAGGGAGCCCAGCTACGTGACTGGCAGGACTCAGTGCAAAAGGAAATCCAGAGCCCCGTGTCCCAGATGTGTTAAGAACTTCAAGACAGCAACAATAGTGTTAAACCAAGCACAGGTGCGTTCTAAATGTTGGACCCTGTATGACTGAAGTGGCTGTATTCCGCTGACCCCAGCCCTGTCCCAGGGGATCAGTCCCAACTCTTGCCTTTACCTATGCCCTTGCTCTATCATCATGAAAAGCAGGGGGATACTTTGCTATCTAAAGCTCCTAAAGGAATTAGGAGAATCAAACAAAATATGACATGGAACATGCCTGTAATAGCACCTGGCTTATGGCAGCACTCAACCAAGGTTAGCTACTATTAGCATAATTATTATTATCATTATTATCTTCATGATGCCAAGGTCCCTTGACAACTCCAAAGCTACACATAGACAAGAACGATGGGTGGGAAGAAAACACACCCCACTCTGATAGAAGCTAGTTATTAGCTACTGCTGTTCATTTTATCAGCCGTGCGTGAGAGAGTGCTGTAAGTTAGGGACTCTCAGCCTTCTCTTTATACTGTGAACCCATCTTGCAGTCCGCTGAGGATTATGGACTCCTCAAAATAACACTTTTGTGTGAAATGACAAAGTAGAATACTAAGACTACAAAGGAAGTTTATATTGAAATACAATTTTCAAAATACTTTTAGAAATAAATGTGTGATAACATAAAAATGTATGTGCTTCTTTGTTGCTGTTTAGTCACTCAGTCGTGTCTGACTCTGCAACCCGATGGACTGCAGCACTCCAGGCTTCCCTGTCCTTCACCATCTCCCGGAGTTTGCCGAAACTCATGCCCATTGAGTCAATGATGCCGTGTGCTTCTTTATTAGTACATTAAACAAGAATAGCTAGTGCAGGTTGAATAATTTCCATGATATCGAAGTAGTGATGAATATTGATATTTTAAGACATCTGTAACAAGTGCAATGTGATATAAAAATATCTGTAATTTCTCTACGTGACAATCAGTTACAGCTATTGCTACTGAGGAGTTTAGTATGCTACACCTGTACTGAAATTTAATTAAATTCACATTGAATATTGAATTTTAAATTACTGAAAGTAAAAATTTTATTTGTTTTCACATCCAAGTCCACAAAGCCTCTGATTTCTCCCCATGGACACTAAGAGATCCTTGGATCCCAGGTTAGAAACCTTTCCTGTTTTTGTAGCAAGAACTGCTTGTTTAATTCAAAGAGCCTCTAGCTACCACTTCTACATGGCCAGAAGCCTCAGTTGAACAATTTACAGGAGGCAGACCCCATAGTGCCTTGCCAAAATAAGTAGGACTTTTTTTCAAAGCCTCTAGAATATCCAGAGTAATTAATGTCTTAGCTGCCATGGCCAATAAGTATCTGGAGACACTCAAGAATTTAAGGGGTGGGCAACATATATAAAGTTGTGTTTAGTCATGTGGACTGCCGGGAAGGAGATCAGTTTCTTCTGGAGGCCTCTATATGCCAGGCATCAAGACAGGATTAAAAAAAAAAATGCTATGTACCTATCCCAGGTCTTCCTTGAGGCTCCTGTGGGTGGTGGTTTGCAGCCAGCTCAACACAAGGCTCCACTAAGAGATCCCCTTCACATGGCTCATCCCACCTCCCTGCTGCCCACCTTCCCCACTGAAAACCACGTTGCCTTTCTTACCCAAGGTCACAGTGCAGAGCCAATGTCGATCATTTTGACAAACAAAATCCTAGAATTATCCAGCCACTCCTCAAGAGAGACTCACTCAAAACACCCAGGTTGAGGACTGATTCTCCAACTCCATTCCACAATTACTAATTGTTTACTTACAAGCATGGGTCCAGATGCTTTCAGATTCTTTGTCTAATTTAATCCTTACAACAGCCTGTGCAGATGTTATTAATCCCATTTTCCAGATGAGGAAACTTATATTCTGGAGCTTAGATAATTCACCCAGTGTCACTCAGCTGCTCGGTGACAGAGTTGAATGTGAACCCAGGTGTTCTGACTTTAACCTTGTGTTCTTTCTACCATATTCCAACTGCTTCCAGGCAACAAAAACCCATAGCCTCCTGCCTCTTGAAATGCACAAGCAAAGTCTACACTTCACCCATGTTCCTCAAACCACAGTCTCTGATCAAGGGAGTTAGAAAGGTAAGCTAGGTGTCCTCTGATTTTCTCCGTGGACATAATTGAGACAAAGGCTGAATTGAGGCCAAATCTAAAGTCCAGTTTCGAAGAAAACAAGTCTTGTCAGCAGTTACCATGGAGACAGGCTGAAATAATCTTCACCTTTCAGGCCCCACTTGCCTCCTCCAATAGAATATATCATTAGTCCTTATGAGAGAATTTTTTTAAAGGTTCCTCAAAGGGACCCCCCAAAAATATCTTTGAGACAGTCATATGCTCCAAGCCCCATTGTCATATTTGAAAGTAGAAGACCTCTTTCATATTCCAACAAAGACTTGATAGACTTTTGGCAGAAGTCTGCATCAGGTCAAGAAAGGGATGGCAGGTGAGCTAGAATTTCTCAAATCCACAATTGGACCTGTAAAAGTCTAGCCCCAAAGGCCATTTATGTGGTGTCTGTGAGGTGTATGTGGCTGAACAGGAACTTTTAAAATCACCTCAATCACAATATCAAAAAAAAAAAAAAAAAGTGTGCATCTGGACAAGGACCTACAAAAGTAAAAATAAGTAGTTGTTATAATAGTGGGGTTCATGAGGTAGTCTAATAGTCCAGTAATCAAAATATTATAGTAGGCCTTTTGGCTCCTTTTGATTTGGGACTTGGTTTTCATCAGAGGCACGTTTGGAATGTATGAAGCATGTTTAAAATGCTGGTCATATTTAAAATAAATAGACAGATACCCTTAATAATAATGAAGATACTGCTGAAAAAGGACAGGAAGGAAGCTCTTAGGACCAGGGTGTGGGGGAAAATTGGAAGAGTAGACATATTATGAATCCAATGAAGCAGAACGAGGGGCTCAGCCCCATAAAACAGACCAAAGACAGAGTGTGGTTAGGTGCTAGTGAAATCAATTTTCAAAGGAGTATTTTACAGGGTATCTCTTTTAAAACAAGGCCAATTAAAGCCCTGGGAGCCTCTTTAAATGAGCCATCCTGCTTGACTCTATTACAAGCTCTGATTTTTCCAGACTCAGGCCGAGGGCCTCTGGAAAGACTGGAGTCTCCAGGTGGGCTGCCCAGTGGCTGGGCCAGCCGTGTTCCTCTTCTGATGACCCCTCAGGTCTTCCTCTATAGGAGGTGAGCCCACACCCATCCAATCTACCCAGCAATTCATGGACAATCAGTCAAGTGAGCTGACCAGCACCACACAATCTGACTGACCTCCATAGGGGCCTGAATGTCCACTTTTCAGCCAGCTGCTTTGGGGTTTTAAAGAAGAGGGCATTAGAGTGCCTACCCGGGTACTCCAGCGGCTTCCAGTGGTCACAAAACAGTCAGCTGCATCTGCTTCTATACTCACACTGACTTCGGATAAATGAGACAATTGATAAAGATGGGATGTTGTCATGGGAACTGACTCGAGCACCCCTAGGAAAGTCTCCCGGTAACCAGTACCTCCACCAGGCATATCCCTGGGCCCAAATTCTGAAGACCCCAAGGAAGCCATTTAAGGGCTCCCACTGGTCTTCTTTCCTGTCTCATCCTTATGAGGGCATCTCTCATCCCATTCTCAGCTTTCACAGCCTCAAGTAAAGCCTGCTGACCTCTAGACGTAGGTAGCTTTCCCCAGTCACCAGATTCTGAGGACCGAAGAGTATCTTAAGGATGATCAGGTTTCAAAATGAGGACTCAAAAGCCCAGAGAGGTGGAGTGTGTTGCTGTGGGCACAGAGCTTTGCTGGGACTACAAAACCAGGTCTCCTGACTGCCAGTCCGGGACTGACTTTAACCCTGCCTTGTCTACACCACGCTCCCATCACTCAAAATCATGAGTCTGGAATTCTTCAAGGAGAATTCATAAAGAAATTTTTTTTGCCCCTGAAGTCCAATAATTCTTTAATCAAATAACTCTGAGGGATCCATGAAAACTTCTACTCTGGCACATCTTAGCTTCCTGACGTCAAAGCCACTTGGCTTGAATATATGTTCCATCTTAACATGACCCTTTCTCCCTCACTGCACTCTTTGTCTCCTGCACAGCCTAATAGCCTGGACCTTTAAAGCCCTGTCTGATTTAAATAAACATAATAGTCACATATATCTAATAAGAAGCACAATTGCTGCCCCTCAAAACAAATCATATGATTTAAAATCCTATTATGAAAAATTAGATAAGAAAATATTAAACAAAGTTTATTATCTTCCCTGTCGCTTCAGTGACTGTGCAGCAGATTTCAGAGAACCCCCCCATGACCCGCTGCCCTGCCTCGGTCTTCAGATGACCATCCCCCGCGCACTGCCGGCGTGCCTCACCCCGGCTAAGAGCTCAGCACGGTCGGTTACCCAGAAACACAACCAGGGTGAGAAACCAGGTCTCCAACACCAAAGCTGCATGGAGCCGAAGCCTCCCAACTGGGGCCTCTCCCACAACAGAAATGATTGTCACTTCAATTCTACCAGAGAGGGATCTTAACAAGAGAAATGGTCTGAAACGGCAGAAAAAGGTATCACCGAAAATCAGGTTCCGACTTTGTATTTGATTCCTCCAAACCGTGGCATTGCTTCTCAAGTGTGTTGGCAGTTTCTACCGTTCTCAGTATCCACCGCACCCCATCTCCCAGAGGTCTTTGAAAATCCCATCTGTTCCAAAGGACTTAGGGAGGACTCTAACTGGAGGAAGCGAGGCAAAGGCTGAATCACTTTTGAGTGATTCGTGTAAACCTCTGCGACTGGGATTGATGCTTGAACATTAAACAGGGTTCCTACACTGAGTTTTCAAAATGCAAGATGGTCTAAAGAACGCAATTTAGGGCTAACCTTAATTTAGGGGTGGGGAGGAGGTGGGGATAAGGAAGAAATAAAATATTACAAGAATCCACAACACTAAATTCTACTTCCTAGAGGTGAACTTTGACCCACAGCACTCACATTCTGGCCTAGGACCTGATATGAGTTCCTTCCAGTTTCTGGTTAGCTAACTGAAGGCAGTTGAGTAAATATTTTAGCCTCTCAGTTTCCATTTTGTCTCGGCCTTTGAAATCATCCAAAAGGTACTGAAAGAGGATCTGCATACAGTTAGTAAATTAAAGGGAGCACACATGTGGAATCATGAGTGTGAACATAAGACTTCTCAGAGGTCCAGAAAGACCCAAGTCATTTCCGTCTGGGGGCACTCACAGTACATTTTTTTAAAAAATCAAAAGGGCATTGTTTGAATTTAACAAATATATGCTTTTTAACTCAAAAGAAAAAAAATATAATTGAATTTGAGATTTTTCACACATATGAGGCCTGGATCTAAGGCATCACAGTCTCCACAATCACCCTAAAAAGTTTCCAAATAATGCCACCATCTTGAACAGTAACGCAAGAGAACTGAAAGCACAGTTGTTCCCTCAAAGTTACTTTCTTCTAAAGTGCCTCTCTAAAATAGTTTGGAAATATGGAGGATTATCTCCATTATATTTATTGTTTTTTCAAATGTGATCATACATTTTCAAATGACCTTCATTTCTCGTTCCGCTGTCTTTTAAAGTCTGTCCACATAAGCCGTTAGTGATGGTGCAGAAATAATGTAATCCTACACGATTTCAGTTTATAAAAAGATGAATTTGATGAGTTATTTCATAGTCTCTGGACTCAAGTTCTCAAAAAGAAGATAAATGGAGCCTTCTACAAAATCCAAACGCAGCTACTAAAGTCATTCTCCCTTTTTTTAGAATTAAAGATTATTCACTTTTATAGGGCTACATATAGTCATTTTTAAAATATCTTAAGAACCTTTCCTGGTAGCACCCCTTACCCCTAAAATTCTTCCTAATAACACTACTTCATCTCTCCTGTTGGAAGTCAACTCTTCCCTTGACCTCAGTGGAATTAGCGCATGGCCACTCATGAGCCCCAACTACACTTTCATGCGGTGAAAAGCTCTATCTAAACACATCCTCACAACCATGCCTACAGAAAAAACTCCTGAATTAGACCTTCCATTGAAAAGCTCTCCAGTCCAAACACTCACTCACTCTATCCCTGTTCCTAAGGTCAGTGTGGCTAGACGCCTGTGAACTTAGACCCAGAAGCTTACGCTTCATCTTAACAAGATCATGCTCCCACAATCCCAGCAGTATGCTAAACCTTGGCAAAGACGGATGGTGAGAATGTCACTTTCCTGACTCGCCATCGTCATTACCAACAGGAAGATTATCTCCCCACTGTTTCCAGTTCTATCCACATGGAGGCCAATACTCCATTGTGACCAAACAAAATCAAAAGAACCCCTGTCTTAGAAGACATTCAGTGCTGCTGACTCACGTCTGCCTGTCTGGTCACAGTATCCCGTCATGAAACAAAGGGCTGGTCTGTCCCCTTGTGATATGGCAAAACTCTTTGCCAAAATTGTTTTTGTTTTCTGGACAGAGGTGTACAACACTCCCCAGTACACTTGCCTACACACGCTGCCTGAACGCTTTTTCTAATTTGGGTGTATACACCTTTGCCTGTTTCCAGCCATTTTCCAACACCAGAATATACTGAAGATGAAGCTGCCTTTCCCTACAACTAGTGGAATGAGTCAGGAAAATCACCAACAGAAGACTTCTCTAGAAAATGAGAATGTGTGTTCTGAGCCCCAACAGCAATTTAGCCAACCAGTTCCTCAGTGAGAAGAACCTGTCCCAGCTTTCAGAATTTCACAGTTCAATCCAGGGAAATGGCTTTGTCACATAAAGAGAGGGAAACCAGGGGACTTTTACATGCAGTGATTGGAAGCCCAGACTCCATGCAGGGAGTTCAGGTAGCACTCAAAGTCAGCCTGCCGCCCTCCAAAACCAAATCCTAAGACGACCCAGTGAGGTGAACACAGCTGAGGCGCGTTCACTTCCTGCCAGCTGCCTCCGGGAGTCTCTCTTATTTTCCTCTGTCTGATTCAAGGCAGGTTTCTCTTTCCACTCAGGTATTTGAATTCCAGACTCCAAAGAAGGTTTAAAAATAAGGACTTACCTCATCTACCTAAAGATTCTGGGTGGGAAATCCAACAGCTGTGGCAAGTGGAGGGAAGACTGCTGGAAGCACTCACGCCAGCTTGTACGGGGCAGGGAACCAGGAGTGCTATCACGTCTGAGCCCTCGTCAGAGTGAAGATCAATGCACATGACAATAATTTTAAATCATTTTGTAGGATGTTAAGCAATAAGCCACCAACCGGGAATTCCCTAAGTCACTTCCCCCTCTTCTGATTGGCTGCTGGGCCCTTTAAAAAAATAAAATAAAGGATTACAAACATTTGCTCATTTGCATTTGGCCAACTCACACGTTAGTGTTCAAACAAAACAGGTCTAACCAGGTTATGCCTGTGTCTCGAGAACAGAGAGACAACCTGTTAATGGATGAGGAATTGATTTGGTGGTGACTGTTCTTTTCAGCTTAGAGGCTGTTTCAGGTGAAAAACACCAGGCTTGCTACCCAAGGACAGCACCAGGAGGGGAGAATTTAAATGCGATGTGAGCAGAAGCTCAAATCTGGAGGAGATGGTGGTATAGGGGATTCAGGGGCTCTCTTAAACCTCTGTCTTCATGTACTAATTTGTGTTCAGTCCACTCTGCTTCAACATCCAGATCTTTTTCCTGCCACACTGACACCAGGTTTTTATAAGGTTCCCGGGGCAGGTTGCTGAAAGCATAAATTCTCTCTCCAGGCACCATGATTACCTCCTTGACATGGACCCTTGGTCATTTCAGTGGACTTTGAAAAGCCCATCCCCCCTGGTCCCAGTAATTCACTTTGGAAAATTTGAAGGAAGGGTCCTGGGAGGGAGAGTCTACCTTGAGTTGAAAAAGTAGGAGAGTCAGCTGTCAACAATGCAAAGGCCTGACTATCTGGTTGTCTGCATAACCAGATTCTTCCTCTTGACACTTCCATGGTCTTTTGTTTTTTAAATATAAATCAACCCTCCCTATAGGAGCTCGAGAGAGAAAAACCAAGATGCTGAAACTAGAAATACAACAGCACGCTTTGGGCAAGAAGATGGAATTTGAGGGAGGATCCGTGGATTTCAACTATCCACACAATTCCCACCCCCTTGGCCAAGGGCCTGCTTCACTGGCTCACAGACGCCCTTCCTCCAATTCAGGTGAATGTCAGCTCCTGGCAAGGAAAAATACTATGAACTTGCTCTCTTGGGTCTCCTTGGACACTGGCCTAGCATGAGCTAAGTGTCTAAGCGGATTTCTTTAACTCACCAGGCCTCCCCTCTATGGGAGGGGAAAGGGAATTTGAGTTTTGGCAAAGAGACAAAGATTTTATGATCAAAACCAAGAAGTTCCTTGTGCAAAAAAGGAAAGTCTGTATATGGGCAACGATTGAATAGAACAAAAAGTAAGCCATCGCCCAGCAGGAGGTGGACTAGCGAGTGGACGGTAGCACTCCTGTTTCGCTAGTTGTCCCAGTGTGGGCACCGTGTTTGCTGAGCTTCTGAAAGGTGTAAAAGACTTGGTGGGAGGGTAGGTCCAGGAGGGTCTCAGAACTCAGGCAGGTCCTGAAGGTTTTGGAAGTATAATTTAAGGGGGCTCTGAAAAACGCTTCTATCTCCCTGGCTTTCACTAAACATTCCCACCATTCCCTACCTTCAACCTGCATGCTTTCCAAAGGCCTTGTTAAAACACAAATATCTGATAAACACAGTAAATGTCATTATTGCCCATTATCACATTAGCCCTAATTAGTCTATCAGCTCCAGATCTGAGAGCAGGGCCCTCAGGGAACAGACTGGGTTTTGCTTAAAGGATGAATCAGGAGCAATCTGAATTAGCAGCCCCACCCACTTTAGGAAGGTGCTGTGTGTGTGTGTGTGTGTGTGTGTGTGTGTGTGTGTGCAGGGGTGTGTGTGTGTGTGTGTGTGTGTGTGTGTGTGTGTTCGTGGGAAGAGGTGGTGGGGTGTTCTGAGTACCAGTGTAACTCCAGGAAGCAAACTCGATCTTCTTTACAATTTTGCCTGAGATTAACCTGAGATAGCAGGGGCATATGTGGGAGGTAGGGGGTGTGTGATCAAGAAGTGGTTAACTTCAAAAACAATTCCGAAAGTGATGTGATTCTCAGGTCCAGTCCCAGCCACCTTTAATTGCAGGCTCTTTTATTAATATTTCTAGTGGAAGAGTCCCAGTTACATCTCCAATGTCCCCATCCACTCTTACCCTGCTCATTTTCTATCAGAAGACTACTCCATTAAGGCACTCCTGAGAAGAGTCATTTGAGGATGGAAATGATGAAAGGGGAAGGAGAGATGTCACCCCATTCTCACAAACCACTTTATTTGTGGAGTCTTTATATATATATATATATATATATATATATATATACAAAGTGCCTAACAATGTGTCTGGTCCTTAATGGGTTCTTATTAAGTATTGTTTCTTTTCTTTACTTGAGACTTAGCTGCTGCTGCTACCTCCCTTAAAAGCAAAAACATCTTCCTCCTACATTCAAAAAAAAAAAGCTAGATTTTTAGGCCTGCTACATCCATAGAGAAATCCCTTCAGAGTATGAGGTGTTTTACCCTATGGTTAACTTTAATATGACACCACTTACATCAAATTAGACAGATGGATGGTTACAAAACTAGACAGACAGATGAGTCAATGGGTATCACCTCCATAGAGCAATTCCTTTAAAGTATGAGGTCTTTTACTCTATGGTAAAAGAGACAGCACTTATATCAAATTAGATTGATGGATAGATAGATAGAGATGATAGAATGGATGGCAGTCTTGATTTTTACAATCAAGCTACAAGGGCTTTCCTTGTAGCTCAGTCAGTAAAGAATTTGCCTGCAGTGCAGGAGACCCAGGTTCGATCCCTGGGTTGGGAAGATCCCCTGGAGAAGGAAGTGGCAACCCACTCCAGTATCCTTGCCTGGAAAATCTCATGGACAGAGGAGCCTGGTGGGCTGCTGTCCATGGGTTCGCAAAGAGTCGGGCACGGCTGAGTGACTAACACTTACTTACTTACTTGATTTTTAACTGAAAATGCCAGAAGTTGGATTTGATGATGAGACCTTCAACTGCAAGAGCATTAAACATATCAAGCATGTCGTTCATGGGTAAGTTTCAAAGTGTAACCACAAAACCATTAAACATACCAGAGCCTGTTTATGAACACATTGTTAATTTCTCCAAAGTCATAACCTTCTCGAGGAGAAATCAGGCAAGTCTCCTTATTCCGTCAGAGTTCTAACCCCAGTATAGGTTCCATTCGCTCTATGCTCCCAGGATCTCCTGGAGACTGATAAAGACCAAGAGAGGCAATAAGGTGATGAGACAAAGCTGACTGCCTAGGTTTTAAGGATGTGAAGACATAAAACAGAGAGGCAAAGCAGATCGCGATAATACCAAGAACCGGAACCAACTCTGCAAACTCAGTTACTCTGAAGAGAAACCTTCCTGATTTCAAGGCTGTAACACTGTCTCAGACCTGTGCAAAGACAGAGGCCTTGGGTCAAGTTGCAATGCTAGTTCCCATAAAACAAACAGTGGGGCAGAGCGAACCAAGCCAGATTGTGTGCAGTGACCTGGGGACCCTGAGTTCAGTTGAACTGTCTACCAGGAGATCCACATCTCAGAATCAATGAACCCCAGGGACCTTAATTCCTACACCAAGGCCAAGACAAAGAATCTCTCTGAGCCAAGTATCAAGCCCTAAGGGGTCTGAGTCTTAATACCAACACAGGCTGTGGTTACAAGGTTAATGAGAGCACTGTGCTTGCTCTGAAAAAAAAGGATGCTGGCTTACTTTACACAGCACCTTTTAACTAGAGGCCCTATATTTATTTTTGAAAGCAAATGTGTGTTTATATATGTTTCTGTCTATCAACCCCTCT
Organism: Moschus berezovskii; assembly: GCF_049115385.1. NCBI lineage: Eukaryota > Metazoa > Chordata > Mammalia > Artiodactyla > Moschidae > Moschus > Moschus berezovskii. The sequence continues at coordinate 69,488,727 of NC_142473.1, read as the reverse complement.
TGATGACAAGGAATTACCTCCAGGGCAGAATGTGGCAATTATTTAGTGAGAGCCACACAAGAATATTACTCTAGAATTGACAGGAACAAGAAACTCTGGTGAGAGGAGGGGGCTGATATAAAGAATTATTTGGCTAGGGGGCTGGCTAGAATGAAATAAGGAACTAGGATTAATAAATATCATCTTGCCTCACCCCCTCAGTTCAGTTCAGTTCAGTCGCTCAGTTGTGTCCGACTCTTTGCGACCCCATGAATCACAGCACGCCAGGCCTCCCTGACCATCACCAACTCCAGGAGTTCACTCAAACTCATGTCCATCGAGTCAGTGATGCCATCCAGCCATCTCATTCTATGTCGCCCCCTTCTCCTCCTGCCCCTTACTGGAAAAGCATCAGAGTCTTTTCCAGTAAGTCAACTCTTCGCATGAGGTGACCAAAGTATTGGAGTTTCAGCTTTAGCATCAGTCCTTCCAATGAACACCCAGGATTGATCTCCTTTAGAATGGACTGGTTGGATCTCCTTGCAGTCCAAGGGACTCTCAAGAGTCTTCTCCAGCACCACAGTTCAAAAGCATCAATTCTTTGGTCCCTGCTGCTGCTGCTAAGTCGCTTCAGTCGTGTCCGACTCTGAGCGACCCCACAGATGGCAGCCCACCAGGCTTCCCCGTCCCTGGGATTCTCCAGGCAAGCACACTTGAGTGGGTTGCCATTGCCTTCTCCAATACATGAAAGTGAAAAGTGAAAATGAAGTCGTTCAGTCATGTCTGACTCTTAGCGACCCCATGGACTGCAGCCTACCAGACTCCTCTGTCCATGGGATTTTCCAGGCAAGAGTACTGGAGTGGGTTGCCATTGCCTTCTCCGTCTTCGGCCCCCACTCCCTCCTAAAAGCCATGCTTCCAAAATCTTTCCATCTTTCTTAGATCCAATTCCCAAGGGTCTACAAATCCTCTGGGGAGCAGCTTCCTGGGCTCTGAAGGTAGCACTTGAGTTCCTTTGGAAGGTCTGACACTGACAGCTATCTTAACAGCTATGCAAGCATTTTTTGACCATGTCTTTTGCCGTCACATTTGTGCCTACACACTGAGAATATTCTCTGCCAATGGGACATCCTACTTGCCTGCTGAGATGGGGATAAACTTGGTGCTGGAGTATAGGTGGGTGGTTCGCCATTTCTGGAAAAAAATGACCCAATGCATATATACATATGTGTACACACACCCACAAATACACCTCAGGCATCTGGACGCATCACCAACGCACCAAAGAGAAGTGTTCTGAACTCCCCTTTCATATTTTAATTATTCTCCAAGACATCGCGATTCTTGCTTTTTAAACGCACCCCTGACCCGTTCCTTCTGCTTCACCTATGTCTTATTAATCTCTTTCTGGCCTCATCTCTCCTCCCAGACAACTTTACATGGTGCCCTGACTTAACGCCAACTCCACTGTTGGCATAAGCACTTTGCTTCTTGAGTCAAACTGCTTTGAGCGTCTAAAAAGCATTTCCATCAGAGTCTTCAGGAAGGCTCGTTTCTCCGTCTCACAACAGGAGAACAGACGAGGCAAAAGTTCTCCACTTCCAGGCCACCTTCTTGCAGCCTGTATTTTCTTCCTTTTTGTGTGGGCGAGAGCTCCTTACAATTATAGAGGTTATTTTAATGTATCATTTACCTGTGAGAACTTTTCCCTCGATCACGGAACCCCCAACTTTAAAACAGAATGAGGAGAAGCTGCTGCAGATGCACCAGAGGTGAGGCACAGCAGCCTGCCCAGATCAGCCACCCTTCCCCGCCCCCGCAGGCACTCAGCCCTTTCTGACCCGTGTATGCTTGCTCTGCCCTACGGCAGCATCAGGATCGCGCATACAACTCAGGGGCTCCTGCCCACACCGACCAAGTTGACACCTTCAAAGGTGAGTGACAGCAGAGACCATAATTAACACTGCATTCATCACCATCTATTTATATTCTGTGGGCTCCCGTACTATTCCACTAATGATAAATCAGAAGACTAGGTTCCTACTGTCCAAGAGGTTCATAATGGGGCTGAACTTGAGTGAAGTTCTCAGTCCCTTATCTCATTCAGCCAGGAGCCATGAGAGACAGCAAACTCTGAGACCCAAGTAGAAAATATGTAAATTCACAACCTAAACGTCTTATGACTGGGGAAAACCTGTGGTGTTGCAAAATGAGGGTGCTTGGAACCTATTCCCTCATCCTCAAAAAAAAAAAAAAAAAGACAACCCAGCTTTCTCAGAAGCAGCCGGTCCAGTGAAAACGACAGAGATGTTGGACTCAGACTGACCGGGATGACGTTGCCTTAGTTACTTACACTTTAGCTCTCAACTTTCCCATCTGTTTATTGGGTATATACTTTCAGTGAGCTATTTAGATGTTTAAATTAGAAATGTACAGAGCACTAGCAGAGTGTCTGGCCTTTGATGGGCTCTCAGGAAATGCTTACTCTCTCCTCGAAGTATAGCGCTTAAATCTCAAGAGATCCCCATTGGAATGTATGAAGTTACACAAGGGTGCTGTTGTTGTTCAGTTGCTAAGTTGTGTCTGACTGCGACCCCACGGACTAGAACACACCAGTCCTCTCCGTCCCTCAGCGTCTGCCGCCATCTCCCGGAGTTTGCCCAAGTTCATGTCCATTGAATTGGTGACGCTATCCAACCATCTCATCCTCTGCCACCCTTCATGGATCACTGCTTTGTCATGGCGAAAGGGCATGTGTAACTCATTGAAGCTAAAAGCCATGCCATGCAGGGCCACCCAAGACAGACGGGTCATAGTGAAGAGTTCTGACAAAACATGGTCCACTGGAGGAAGGAATGGCAAACCACTCCTGTATTCTCACCGAAAGAACCCCATCAACAGTATTAAACGACAAAAATATATGATACCGAAGGATGAACCCCCCAGGTTGAAAGGTGTCCAATATGCTACTGGGAAAGAACAGAGGGCAATTACTAACAGCTCCAGAAAGAACGAAGCTGCTGGGCCAAAGCAGAAACAGTGCCCAGTTGTGGATGTGTCTGGTGGTGAAAGTAAAGTCCGACACTGTAAAGAACCATACTGCATAGGAACCTGGGATGTTAGGTTCGTAAATCAAGGTAAATTGGACGTGGTCAGGCAGGAAATGGCAAGAGTGAACATAAGGGTTCACTCTTATGAACTAGTTCTCCACGTTTCAAAAGACAAAGTAGGGAAGGGGAGGAGTGACACTGAACAAGTTGTAGGAAAATGGAAGCATGATAATGACTCTTCACATTTATTCATTTGTAACCATGTCCCAGTCACTAGAATTTAACTTGCATCACCCCATTTAATCCTCACAAAACTCCATCAGAAAGGCACTAATACCCTTCTTACTTTGCAGAGGAGGGAACTAAGCCTCCTAAGAAGTAACTTGGCCAAAGCCATACAGTAAAGCAAGTTGCCGGAGCTCAGACGAAGCCAGTGTCATTCCAAAACAAGTCAACCACAACCATCTTCAAAAAAGAGAAGCTTAACAGTGTGTTGAATTTTGGATTATAGAAAGTCGCTCAATCGTGTCCAACTCTTTGCGACCCCATGGATTATACAGTCCATGGAATACTCGAGTGGGTAGCCATTCCCTTCTCCAGAGGATCTTCCCAACCCAGGGATCAAACCTAGGGATCAAACCCATGTCTCCCACATTGCAGGGGGATTCTTTACCAGCTGAGCTACTAGGGAAGCCCATAATATCTCACAGGGACAGGGAAAGCCAAGCTCAATTCTGAAAGGCAATCGGAGATGTGAATGTTTCTTGTAAGAGCGAGATTGTAAAGTTGAAATGAAAAAAAAGTAGAAGACAGGCAAACAGATCTGAATCTTCTAGGACAGTCTTCTACCCCTATCCTTCCATACCAAATATTTAAAAAGCCAAATGCCCAGAATAATAATTGAGGGGAAACCCACTGGAAAAAGCTGTGACTTGGTCTTGCCTGGGAATTCATGAGTCTCTTGACACAAAGGTCACGCTGCCACCCACCCGGCCTAATAGCCCTAGGCAGGCTAAGTCCCATAGCCTCTAGATCCAGAAATGGCAGAATAGTCAAGAGTTGGAGTGATGATCAAAGCATTACTAATGACGGTTGAGGGAAGCAGTAGAACCTCATTAGAGGTGGAGGTTGTTATCAGTTTCTCAATTCCATTCTTCACAAGCAACTGAGAGTGTCTCCAGAAAATGTAAAATACTAATCAGCAAGATTCTGCTCCTAAATGCCTTCCAAATAGAAACTAGAAATTCTGGACTTGCTCATGCCTCTGGAAAGAATACACCTAGACACCTCCTGAAAATGATATCTGATCGTTGACAAGCACAACTGCTAGGACTAAACAAATAACCTCTTTTGCATAAATAAACTATTCATTTAATCCATTCAAAACATATGCACCTGCACGTTGGTGGAATGTCAAGAAAGAAGCCCTTGGAATTATTTATGAATAATTCCATATTTGGGGGAAATCCAAATGAAATCTCCCCACATGTATGATGGCATGTCTATGATTTTTCTCCCCTTTCTCGCCTCCCTCCCCCACTGCCCCACAGCTCCATTCTTAGCAACCACATGTTGAGTACAGGGTTTGGAATTAGTCAATTTGTCTTCCTGGAGAAGGACAGTATACCAAATACCTCTTTTGAGACCTTGTTTCTTTTATGATGTGCGCCAGGAAAGTTTTATGAGAATCCTGATTTAAGGTTGGAGGTTAATAGCGCTGAAATTCTGAGAACCAAAAGATAATTGTGTAGGTGGGTATACAGTAAAACTGAAATGAGGAACTCCTCTGTAAACTGAACCAAAAATCTGCAGAGTCGGTTCATCTGAAAACTTCTCTCGGGAGGAGAGCCCCAAGCGAAAGAGACTGGCCTCAATCTGCCCACTTCCTTACAGTGGAAAGTATGGAGGCCCTCAAACTCTGTTCTGCTGGAAAGAATGAGAGATGGAGGGCAGGGGACAGAACAACCTGGCCAGGTGAGCATCCGAAAAGGGCATGGTCCACTTGCCATAGACATTCTCCATCAACACCAAAACCAGATGGTTCAGGGACTTTCTCCATCAGCACCGAAAGACTTCAAAGTCTGACCAAGGTTTGTCATCCTCAAGTTCACCTGTCTGTGGTTCTCCAGGAATTGCCAGACTCACTCGAGCAGAAAACCTCAGGGAGTCCAACCTTAGCTCTCACAATCGTATGTGGTTGTGGTAGAGGAAGGGAGCCCTTGGCAAATGTCTGATTTTTGCCAATCCATTTTCTTTTCAGTTGGCAGGTCACCTTAACTTGGACACTAAATGCACAGCTGGGAAAAATAGGCTTGTTAGGGAATGGGTCAAGCCTCTGTGTACATGAGCCTTGGCTGGGGGTAGCATTCTTTGAACAACCAGGTAAGATGAGCCTAGGAAGCCATAGCACTATGCTGCAGTGGACTCAATTGTTGGGCATCAAGACCCACCATGGGTCATGCCCAGCCCATGGCCTGACCCCCAGTGGACAACTCTTTGTTCTAACCCCTCTCCACTCCTCAGACCTGTTGGCAGCAAGCAGTAGGCGGTAGGCAGAGTTGCTGGGAAAGAGGGTAAACCGAGACCCAAAAGGAAAGAGACAGAACAGTTACTGTGTGCTTCATTCTGAAGCCCTTAGAGAAACTGACTTGCCCCTCAAAACTCACCTTGGTAATTTTCCTTACCATTCTAGTCACAACTGAACCAGAATTGTATTTACACACCACCATTCTTCATGTTTGCCACCTTTTCAAAAAGCAACTAGATCATTCTCCTGCTCAAAAATCTTTACCAGGATTTCGCTGGTGATCCAGTTGTTAAGAATCTGCCTGCCAACACAGGGGACATGGGTTCAGTCCTGGGAAGATCCCATATTCTACCGAGCAACTAAACCTGGACACCCCAACTACTGAGTTCACCCGCCTGGATCCCATGCTCCACAATGAGAAGCCCATGCACCCCAACTAAAGGACAGACCCTGCTCACCACAGCTAGAGAAAGCCCACGTACAGCAGTGAAGACCCAGGGCAGATTAAAAAAAAAAAGTCTTTACCAGTTTCCCCATTCCCTGGAGCAGTGTCCCGCAAAGGATGACAAGATGATTTTTAAGCACAAATAATCATTTCTATTTTCACAATTATATGTTTTCATGTGAAAACTAACTTAGTAAAGTAAAAGAGAGTCAGTGCTAGTCAAAATGAAAGTTATTAAGCAAATAATGTAAACAGGTACATAAGACATAGTGAAAAATAGAGTTAATAAAATTTGAGTGATTAAAATTTGGAAAATAAAGGCTCAAAGGCAGACAGTCCCAACTCTCTGAGGGCACACCATTACTTGTCCCATCACTTGGTCTCCACCTGTATCCTCAGTTCCATAGTCTCCAGGTGCACCTCTGATATACATCCCAGACATGATGGACCCACGTGGCTTCTGCACATGTGCCACGTGCTTCTCTGTTTCCTGCCAACTCACCACATGGACCTTTCTGCATCTTTGCCCAGCGGAACCCAACCCATTTTCTCCACTCAGTCTTCCCCAATTGCTTCATTAGAATCTGTGTTCCCAAATGGTTTGCTTGTATTTGGAACCATTCAGTAGTCAACAACTGTTTACGAAGTTTCTGCCATGGGTCAGGCACTGTACCAGGAAATGGGGATTTAGCCACAGGAGAAAAAATAAATAAAAATTCCCGTTATCATGGAACACAGATTCTAATGAAGCAAGACTTCAGTATGTTTTCTGGTCTGCCATGTGGGGCCATTTGGGATTCTGCATTTCCCTAGCCAGCCTGGGTAACCCAGGCAGACAGGGTCTACATTGCATATCCCCAGAAAGGCTTAACATACTTCTCTCAAGTATCAGGGCGCTGAGTCGGTGAAACTCCAGAGCTGGGGCTCAGATGTCTAGAAGCAGTGGCATAAGCCACACACCTTGTGTGTCTGTGGTGCTTTAGAAACTATTTCCTCTGTATATTTCCTTCAGTTCAGTTCAGTTCAGTCGCTCAGTCGTGTCCGACTCTTTGCGACCCCATGAATCACAGCACGCCAGTCCTCCCTGTCCATCACCAACTCCTGGAGTACACTCAAACTCATGTCCACAGAGTCAATGATGCCATCCAGCCATCTCATTCTCTGTCGTCCCCTTCTCCTCCCGCCCAATACCTTTCCCAGCATCAGAGTCTTTTCCAGTGAGTCAACTCGTCGCATGAGGTGGCCAAAGTATTGCAGTTTCAGCTTTAGCATCAGTCCCTCCAATGAACACCCAGGATTGATCTCCTTTAGAATGGACTGGTTGGATCTCCTTGCAGTCCAAGGGACTCTCAAGAGTCTTCTCCAACACCACAGTTCAAAAGCATCAATTCTTCAGCGATCAGCTTTCTTCACAGTCCAACTCTCACATCCATACATGACCACGGGAAAAACCATAGCCTTGATTGGCTCCCAGTACCCCTGGGACGTGTGACGCATACAATGGTTGAAATGACGCACCTCCCTGCTTGGCTTGGCATTGCTCCGGAGGTCATTCAGTGACTGCATGGTGGACAGGGGTCTGGGGTCACATGCATGGTTCCCAGCGGGTCTTCTGGGTCCCACACACTCTCCTCCAGGAACACACAGCTCTAATTCCCTGTGGGAATCAAACCCACAGAAGGAGTACATTCCCGCCTCAAGACTCTGCAGTGACCTCAGGAAAGAGCAGGGTGTCCGAGAACACCGTCGGGAGAGGAAGTAGCCGCAGCCGTCTTCCCAGAGAGCAGCCGCGCTGAGTTATTCCTGCTGCTCTCTCTCTGCATCACCCTCCTCTTTCTCAGTCTGCTTTTCAGAATCACTGCCCGATCTTGTCAGGGAGGCAGCATACAGAGAACCCAACTCATGCCAGACTTCCCTGGTATTAGCAATGAATGCCCCACCTCCAGGAAATGCCATGATCCAGGAAATTTCTGGTAAACCAAGAAGGTTGGTCAATCCACCATCTGATCTTCTCTAACAGCCGTAGGTCCTTGGGCACTTACCTACCACTTCTGAGTCCCCATGCTCTCATTGGCAAATGGAGGATTCAGTTCAGTTCAATTCAGTCGCTCAGTCGTGTCCGACTCAAGAGGTATTATATGTTCAAATCTTGAAAGATGATGCTGTGAAAGTGCTGCACTCAATATGCCAGCAAATTTGGAAAACTCAGCAGTGGCCACAGGACTGGAAAAGGTCAGTCTTCATTCCAATCCCAAAGAAACGCAATGCCAAAGAATGCTCAAACTACCGCACAATTGCACTCATCTCACACGCTAGTAAAGTCATGCTCAAAATTCTCCAAGCCAGGCTTCAGCAGTATGTGAACCTTGAACTCCCAGATGTTCAAGCAGATTTTAGAAAAGGCAGAGGTCCAGAGATCAAATTACCAACATCCGCTGGATCATGGAGAAAGCAAGAGAGTTCCAGAAAAATATCTATTTCTGCTTCATTGACTAGGCCAAAGCCTTTGACTGTGTGGATCACAATAAACTGGAAAATTCTGAAAGAGATGGGAATACCAGATCACCTGACCTGCCTCTTGAGAAACCTGTGTGCAGGTCAGGAAGCAACAGTCAGAACTGTACATGGAACAACAGACTGGTTCCAAATAGGAAAAGGAGTACGTCAAGGTTGTATATTGTCACCCTGCTTATTTAACTTATATGCAGAGTACATCATGAGGAATGCTGGGCTTGAAGAAGCACAAGCTGGAATCAAGATTGCCGGGAGAAATATCAATAGCCTCAGATATGCAGATGACACCACCTTTATGGCAGAAAGTGAAGAGGAACTCAAAAGCCTCTTGATGAAAGTGAAAGAGGAGAGTGAAAAGGTTGGCTTGAAGCTCAACATTCAGGAAACAAAGATCATGGCATCTGATCCCATCACTTCATGGGAAATAGATGGAAAAACAGTGGAAACAGTGTCAGACTTTACTTTTTTGGGCTCCAAAATCACTGCGGATGCTGATTGCAGCCATAAAATTAAAAGACACTTACTCCTTGGAAGGAAAGTTATGACCAACCTAGATAGTATATTAAAAAGCAGAGACATTACTTGGCCAACCAAGGTCCGTCTAGTCAAGGCTATGGTTTTTCCCCTGGTCATATATGGATGTGAGAGTTGGACTGTGAAGAAAGCTGATCGCTGAAGAATTGATGCTTTTGAACTGTGGTGTTGGAGAAGACTCTTGAGAGTCCCTTGGACTGCAAGGAGATCCAACCAGTCCATTCTAAAGGAGATCAGTCCTGGGTGTTCATTGGAGGGACTGATGCTAAAGCTGAAACTGCAATACTTTGGCCACCTCATGCAACGAGTTGACTCACTGGAAAAGAGTCTGATGCTGGGAAAGGTTGTGGGCGGGAGGAGAAGGGGACGACAGAGAATGAGATGGCTGGATGGCATCACTGACTCTGTGGACATGAGTTTGAGTGTACTCCGGGAGTTGGTGATGGACAGGGAGGCCTGGTGTGCTGTGATTCATGGGGTCGCAGAGATTTGGACACGACTGAGTGACTGAACTGAACTGACTGATATGTTTAGGGAGCACGCCAGTGCACCATAAATAGTGGCTGGTATTAATACCTTTGGAGGCTGGACTGAGATCCGAGTTGAACCCAAGGTCTTATAAGCTGGTCTCTTGGACTAAAAGGAGATCCAACCAGTCCATCCTAAAGGAAATCAGTCCTGAATATTCATTGGAAGGACTGATGCTGAAGCTGAAACTCCAATACTTTGACCACCTAATGTGAAGAACTGACTCATTTGAAAAGACCCTGATGTTGGGAAAGATTGAAGGTGGGAAAATAACGGGATGACAGAGGATGAGATGGCTGGATGGCATCACCGACTCGATGGACATGAGTTTGAGTAGACTCCGGGAGTTGGTGATGGACAGGGAGGCCTGGCGAGCTACAGTCTATGGGGTCACAAAGAGTGGGACACGACTGAGTGACTGAACTGAACTGAACTGATGAGCTGGTTAATGCTTGCTGAGTGACTCTTTTAGAGGTGGCCGTACCAAGGATCGTGTGGCCACAGGGACATAATCTCACCAGGGCCCTCAACTGGCAAGAAACAAGAGATTTGCTAGCAAAGTGCTGTAAATCAATGCCCCAACCCACCCATTTCTGGCCTTATTATTTTTGTTAAGACTCACTGGAAAAGACTCTGATGCTGGGAGGGATTGGGGGTGGGAGGAGACGGGGACGACAGAGAATGAGATGGCTGGATGGCATCACCAGCTCGATGGACATGAGTTTGAGTGCACTCCGGGAGTTGGTGACAGACAGGGAGGCCTGGCATGCTGTGATTCATGGGGTCGCAAAGAGTCGGACTCGACTGAGCGACTGAACTGAACTGAACTGAACTGAATGCCTTGCATGCCAGAAACTAAGTACTTTATTTACATACAATTTCTTATTTAATCCTCACAACAGCCCCTCAAGGTAATATTATAATTCCCCATTTTAATGATGAGGAACCTGAGGCTGAGGGGGATTTAGTAATTTGCCTGAGGTCACACTGCTGGGAAGGACAGAGGGAAACCACGACTGCCTGACCTCAGAGCCTCCATCCCTAACCACCTCTAACCTTATGTGAAAAACATCCTCTCAGGTGGGAGCTGATCACTTTCCTCCCCTACAATAGAAGAAACTGGGCAATCTGATCAGCATCGTGGATAAGGGGAACTAGCAGGAGAGCCCTTGCTTGCTAGGAGGTGATGGTTTATCCTGCAACCCTGCTGGGTTTCCCAGAACCCTGAGTAAATATTTACATAATCTCATTACATTGATCCCCAGCTTGAGACTGCAGAAAACATAGAACCAACCCATGTTGGCAGACCTTTGTTGTTTGGATGTATTGTTTTTCAGGCCATGGCAATCTTACAGGTAGACTCATTCCTGTAGACTGTCCAGTACAGAGGACAGGGTTCTTAACTTGGAAACAGACTGAGGTTTTCACCCCAACTTCACCGTTGATGAGCTATGCCACTTTGGACAACTTGAGGCTCAGTATTCTCATCTGTAAAATGGGCATAAAGTTCGTCCCAGTATCATCATCACCCCTCATGGAGAACTTACAGGTATGCTAAACACTTACTTGTATCTTTGCATTAAATCCTCTCAAAAGCTCTTTGATGCAGTTACTATTTTTATCTCTGTTTTACAGTTGAGGAAATAGAAAAGTTAGGAAATTTGACCAAAGTCATAGACCTAGTAAGAGGCAGAGCAGGATCTGAAACTCAGATGGCTCGACACAAGATTTTTGCCCTCCACCCCTCTGCCTCGTCCCTCCACATACTGCCTCTTGTAATAAGTGCTGTAAAGATTTCACTGAGATGGGACACGTGAACATGCCCACCTCAAAGGTCACCCTGTGGTAGCATCCTCTGGTCCACAAACCTCAGCCCGCACTCCTTACCAGTACCTGGAAAGTCAAGAGAGGGGCTCAGGGTGGAAGTGCCCTCTTCACCGGGGCATCTCTTCCTTCCTAACTGGACTGCCCTCCAAGGTGGTAGCGAGCAATGGGCCAGCCTGGATCAGCACCTGTGAGCGTGACAGTGACTCAGGAATGGAGAGGACCAAGGAAAGAGCCTCTCGCTGCAGAACAAAGCCAGGCAGCCACCTGGGCTGAGGCTAATTACAGGCTGGAGAGGCGGCTCGAAGACCGAGGACTGGCTGATTTACACACTGATGAATCACAGCTGCAGAGCCTTTGAGGTCTACAAGCTCTACCAGGCCACTGGGCACCCAACGAGAATTTCTACAACAGAAGCCCAGAAGTCCTACCCCTCATCCCGCACCTCATACCCTCATGCCTCGCCGGCCTTCATGCACCCATGCCTAAGCCTCCTGGGATGGCTCCATCCAGCCCCAAATTCTCAAAGAGTGGGAGGGGAGTGTACCGTTGTAGTGTGGTAGAATTGTCAATTATACAAAAATCAGCCATCTGGTTAAAAAAATAGAAACCAGGCAGGCTCTTCATGTGGTCCTACAAAAGGGTAAAAAAAGGCCATTTTCCATCAATATAAAAACAAAAACCTCCCACTGCCATATCCAGAGATACGGGGTGAGTCCTTCCAAGTCATGATAGAAGTTCTCCTCAGCACTGGGGTTTAGGGTCAGAGAGACCTCAGTTTGTGTTCCAGATCTGTCACTTGTGGCTGTGTGACCTTGGCCAAGTGACTTGATCTCTCTGAGGCTCTACTTCCTCATTTATTAGATGCACACCATCACAGCACTAACTCTGTAGGGTAATTTAAGGAATTCAATGAGGTAATACTTGTAAAGGGCTACTTTTGTCAGCTGCTTGATTCATTATTCCTGTCATTCTGAATTCTGCCTCTTCTTCCTCCAGCCCTCAAGCTTCTGTCTCACACCGTTTTCACTGATCACCACTTCCCCACAGTCCATTGGACTTGACTCCCTGTCCCTGCTTAAAGGAATTTTAGAATGAGGACAGTTGAATTGGTAACCCGGCCCAAGTTGGCTGTAAGTATTTGGTTAACACAAGTGGGCCCCATGTTGTCAGTAATTGGGTCTGGAACTTCCCACGGCTCCTGGCTTAGGTTTAAAAGGCTGGCAAGGCCCCCGTCTACCCCTCCCCACTCTCATCCTTCTCTTCTTGCCATAGCACTGACTATGTCACCGCACACAGCACCAGGAGGTCATGGGCTCTTTCCATGGAAATGTTCTTTGGTTACCTGGTGATTTGCATCTTGTAACACCAAAAGCCTGGAATGCAACCAGGACATGTGACCAGTCACAGCCCGACAATGACAAAGTCACACTTTTTTTTTAAACTCACACCTCAACCTGCCCACATCTTCCTCCTCTCTCTCACTGCCATCTCTCCAAACACAGCAAAGATCTATGTGTCAGAACTTTCTAGAATAACAAAACCAATAAAAATAATACTATTTTGTGTATTAAAGTAGATGACTGTTACTTCGAGATTTTGTGTTTGGAAATGTCAAGACTCCACTGAACACTCCATGCTTTCCAGATAGTCATGGGCCTGGTTCCTACCATTTCCTTGGGTAACCATTTCTCAGAGGGCCCCTGCCCACTGCTGTCACGTGGCACTCAGCTTGGCAGGCAGAGGAGCAGTGGAATAAACCTGGTCAGTGGCCCACACAGCCAGTGCAAAGTGTGTATGTGTGTTGGCGGGGGGGTGGTCTGAGAGTTTTAAAAGCGCCAACCGAACTGCTTCTGTTCACACCCACTATTGGTTCAAGCATGTGGAGGGAGGAATACTGTTTGTGGGAGGGTATGTTTGTACCGTCTTTACAGAGGGCAATTTGGTATTATCTACCAAAATGTGAACGCTCATATCCTCTGACCCGGCAACCCCATTCCTCAGAATTTCTTGCATTGGTATATGCACAAAAGACCACAGAAATACATGATGAAAATTTGGAAATGATATTAACGTTCCAAGGGAACATTTCATGCAAAGATGGGCTCAATAAAGGACAGAAATGGTATGGACCTAACAGAAGCAGAAGATATTAAGAAGAGGTGGCAAGAATACACAGAAGAACTGTACAAAAAAGATCTTCACAACCAAGATAATTATGATGGTATGATCACTCACCTAGAGCCAGACATCTTGGAATGTGAAGTCAAGTGGACCTTAGGAAGCATCACTACGAACAAAGCTAGTGGAGGTGATGGAATTCCAGTTGAGCTATTTCAAATCTTGAAAGATGATGCTGTGAAAGTGCTGCACTCAATATGCCAGCAAATTTGGAAAACTCAGCAGTGGCCACGGGACTGGAAAAGGTCAGTCTTCATTCCAATCCCAAAGAAAGGCAATGCCAAAGAATGCTCAAACTACCACACAATTGCACTCATCTCACACGCTAGTAAAGTCATGCTCAAAATTCTTCAAGCCAGGCTTTAGTAATATGTGAACCGTGAACTTCCAGATGTTCAAGCAGGTTTTAGAAAAGGCAGAGGCACCAGAGGTCAAATTGCCAACATCCGTTGGATCATGGAGAAAGCAAGAGAGTTCCAGAAAAATATCTATTTCTACTTCATTGACTATGCCAAAGCCTTTGACTGTGTGGATCACAATAAACTGTGGAACATTCTGAAAGAGATGGGAATCCCAGACCACCTGACCTGCCTCTTGAGAAACCTGTATGCAGGTCAGGAAGCAACAGTTAGAACTGGACATGAAACGACAGACTGGTTCCAAATAGGAAAAGGAGTACGTCAAGGCTGTATATTGTCACCCTGATTATTTAACTTATATGCAGAGTACATCATGAGGAACGCTGGGCTGGAAGAAGCACAAGCTGGAATCAAGATTGCTGGGAGAAATATCAATAACCTCAGATATGCAGATGACACCACCTTTATGGCAGAAAGTGAAGAGGAACTCAAAAGCCTCTTGATGAAAGTGAAAGAGGAGAGTGAAAAGGTTGGCTTGAAGCTCAACATTCAGGAAACAAAGATCATGGCATCTGGTCCCATCACTTCATGGGAAATAGATGGAAAAACAGTGGAAACTGTGTCAGACTTTATTTTTTTGGGCTTCAAAATCACTGCAGATGCTGATTGCAGCCATGAAATTAAAAGACACTTGCTCCTTGGAAGGAAAGTTATGACCAACCTAGATAGTATATTAAAAAGCAGAGACATTACTTGGCCAACCAAGGTCCATCTAGTCATGGCTATGGTTTTTCCCGTGGTCATGTATGGATGTGAGAGTTGGACTGTGAAGAAAGCTGATCGCCGAAGAATTGTTGCTTTTGAACTGTGGTGCTGGAGAAGACTCTTGAGAGTCCCTTGGACTGCAAGGAGATCCAACCAGTCCATTCTAAAGGAGATCAATCCTGGATGTTCATTGGAAGGACTGATGCTAAAGCTGAAACTGCAATACTTTGTCCACCTCATGCGACGAGTTGACTCACTAGGAATGAGTGACTCTGATGCTGGGAAGGATTGGGGGCAGGAGGAGAAGGGGACAACAGAGAATGAGATGGCTGGATGGCATCACCGACTCTATGGACATGAGTTTGAGTGAACTCTGGGAGTTGGTATGGTCAGGGAGGCCTGGCGTGCTGTGATTCATGGGGTCACAAAGAGTCAGACACGAGTGAGCGACTGAACTGAACTGAACAAGAGAAAGCTGAAACAAACTATGGAGACTTCCTGGATGGTCTAGTGGCTAAGGCTCGGTGCTCCTCATGCAAGGGGCCCAGGTTTGATCCCTGGTCAGGGAACTAGATCCCGCATATGGCAGTTGAGACACAATACAGCCAAATAAACAAATAAAAATATTGTAAAAACAAAATAAACTGTGGTCAGTCTATACTATGAAGTATTATTAGGAAGATAGTGTTAGGTCTGTATGTTGTTGTTGTTTGGTCACTAAGTCATGTCCAACTCTTTGCGACCCCATGGACTGTATCAGTTCAGTTCTGTTCAGTCGCTCAGTCGTGTCCGACTCTCCGCGACCCCATGAATCACAGCATGCCAGGCTTCCCTGTCCATCACCAACTCCCGGAGTTCACTCAAACTCATGTCCACAGAGTCGGTGATGCCATCCAGCCATCTCATTCTCCGTCGTCCCCTTCTCCTCCCGCCCACAACCTTTCCCAGCATCAGAGTCTTTTCCAGTGAGTCAACTTGTCGCATGAGGTGGACAAAGTATTGCAGTTTCAGCTTTAGCATCAGTCCCTCCAATGAACATCCAGGATTGATCTCCTTTAGAGTGGACTGGTTGGATCTCCTTGCAGTATAAGGGACTCTCAAGAGTCTTCTCCAACACCACAGTTCAAAAGCATCGATTTTTCGGCGATCAGCTTTCTTCACAGTCCAACTCTCACATCCATACATGACCACGGGAAAAACCATAGCCTTGACTAGACGGACCTTGGTTGGCCAAGTAATATCTCTGCTTTTTAATATACTATCAAGGTTGGTCATAACTTTCCTTCCAAGGAGCAAGCGTCTTTTAATTTCATGGCTGCAATCAGCGTCTGCAGTGATTTTGGAGCCCAAAAAAACAAAGTCTGACACAGTTTCCACTGTTTTTCCATCTATTTCCCATGAAGTGATGGGACCAGATGCCATGATCTTTGTTTCCTGAATGTTGAGCTTCAAGCCAACCTTTTCACTCTCCTCTTTCACTTTCATCAAGAGGCTTTTGAGTTCCTCTTCACTTTCTGCCATAAGGGTGGTGTCATCTGCATATCTGAGGTTATTGATATTTCTCCCAGCAATCTTGATTCCAGCTTGTGCTTCTTCCAGCCCAGCGTTCCTCATGATGTACTCTGCATATAAGTTAAATAAGCAAGGTGACAATATACAACCTTGACGTACACCTTTTCCTATTTGGAACCAGTCTGTTGTTTCATGTCCAGTTCTAACTGTTGCTTCCTGACCTGCATGCAGATTTCTCAAGAGGCAGGTCAGGTGGTCTGGGATTCCCATCTCTTTCAGAATGTTCCACAGTTTATTGTGAGCCACACAGTCAAAGGCTTTGGCATAGTCAATGAAGCAGAAATAGATGTTTTTCTGAAACTCTCTTGCTTTCTCCATGATCCAGCGGATGTTGGCAATTTGATCTCTGGTGCCTCTGCCTTTTCTAAAACCTGCTTGAACATCTGGGAGTTCACGGTTTACATACTGCTGAAGCCTGGCTTGGAGAATTTTGAGCATGACTTTACTAGCGTGTGAGATGAGTGCAATTGTGTGGTAGTTTGAGCATTCTTTGGCATTGCCTTTCTTTGGGATTGGAATGAAGACTGACCTTTTCCAGTCCTGTGGCCACTGCTGAGTTTTCCAAATCTGCTACTATACATTAAAAAATGTCCACATACTAAATGTCCACAAATGCTAAAAAACAACACTTACAAATCTGTTGTGTTTTTTGGTTTAAATATTTGTACTTTGCGTATGACTGAGAGAGAATACAATGACCATGTTAATAGTTGCTGCTGGGGGTAGGAGTGGGATTGGGAGGAAATTTCCCATTCTTCTTTTTTTACATTTTGTGACAGGTATATATTTATCTATTTATATCTATAGGATGAAAATATCCCAAAGCAGTAGACCCCTCCATTTTTCTCCCTGACATCTTTATTGCAGAATCCTCCAGCAGTGCATAATAACCCAAGATAAACATTTATCCAGAGCTTTGTTGTTTACAAAGCACTTTCACAGATAAAATGACATCAAAATCACACCATCTCTGTGAGACTGTCCCCATTTTACAGATGAGAAAACAGAAACTCAGAGAGGAAAAGTGGTTCTGCCCCATGTCTAAGGGCTGGTGGTTGGTATAGCAGGATGAGAAGCCTAGGTTTTCCTGCTCCAGTGCCAGGCACCCTCCCAGTCCTCCCATCCAAGGCCTGCAGCATTCCTTCCAAGGCCAGGATCAAGTGATACTGCCTCGGATCTTCTCTGGTCCAAGGTAAGAACTAGGATACCCGGGCATGGCTAAGAAAGCTGAGGGGAGAGGGAAGAAGAGCAGCGTGGGGAAAGGTGAGGAGCTTGGTGGAGCACAGAGATTCAAAAGGGGTTGAGAAAGACAAGAGCATGTCAGAATGCTTAGTAATTAAATGTGTAGGCCATCAGGGCTTCTCAGATGGTGCTAGTGGTAAAGAATCCACCTGCCAAAGCAAGAGACATAAGAGGCATGGGTTTGATCCCGGGGTCGGGAAGATCCCCTGGAGGAGGGCATGGTAACCTACTCCAGTATTCTTATCTGAAGAATCCCCATGGATAGGGAAGCCTGGTGGACTACTGTCCATAGGGTTTCAAAGAGTCAAACATAACTGAAGCGACTTAGCACGCAAGCACGCACGCATCAGGAAGCCAGTAAGACCCTAACATGTGCCTCCTTCCCATAGCTGCTCCATTGTCTGGGGGCTGAGGCATTTGGCACCATCTTGCTCTCGGTTGTATGAGAGCAAAGCCTTAACCTCCGCGTGACAGTGGGATGGCTCCCACCTAAGGTATGTCACAGGAACTTCTGCCCAGAAGGCCCTTAGGGATCTGTCCTCAGAGCCTCAGGTGGGAGAAGCCATCTCAGAGGTCTTTCTATAATGCTCATCTGCTGGTTTAACACGCTCCTGTGGCTCTCATGCCCTTTGGAGTAAGTTTAACCTCCATCACCTGATTCACCAGGCCTTTTGTGATCTGGCTCCTACTTCTTCAAGCTCATCTCCAGTTATTTCCCACTGGACATTCTTATGACCAACCTAGACAGCATATTTAAAAGCAGAGACATTACTTTGCTGACAAAGGTCCGCCTAGTCAAAGCTATGGTTTTTCCAGTAGTCATGTATGGATGTGAGAGTTGGAATATAAAGAAAGCTGAGTACCAAAGAACTGAGGCTTTTGAACTGTGCTGTTGGAGAAGACTCTTGAGGGTCCCTTGGACAGCAAGGAGATCAAACCAGTCAATCCTAAAGGAAATCAGTCCTGAGTGTTCACTGGAAGGACTGATGCTGAAGCTCCAATACTTTGGTCACCTCATACGAAGAACTGCTGGGAAAGATTGAAGGCAAAAGGAGAAGGGGACAACAGAGGATGAGATGGTTGAATGGCATTACCGAATCGATGGACACGAGTTTGAGAAAGCTCTGGGAGTTGGTGATGGACAGGGAAGCCTGGCGTGCTGCAGTCCATGGGGTCGCAAAGAGTCGGACACGACTGAGCAACTGAACTGAACTGATTCTACGAACTGGCCCCAGTCAGTCACACTCCTCTCCTCTCCGTCTCTGTCTTCTCCGATCTATCTCATATGCTGAACCATCTGCCAGGGAATACTCACTGCCCGTTTCTCCAGGCCAACTGCTACCCAAGCTTCAGATCTCAGTCCATACAGAAGATCATCTGGGAAAATTTGCTGATAGACGGCCCTGACATCATCCCCTCCCCCATCACCCCGGAGTAGTTGCCTCTCTCTCCTTGGGTCTTCCTGCCTCTAGCACTACACTGCTTTGCAATGGCTTCGTCACTTGTCTCTCTCCTTGGCTAGACTAGCACAAAGGCAGGTGTGCTATAGGAATCCCTGCTGCTGCTGCTAAGTCGCTTCAGTCGTGTCTGACTCTGTATGACCCCATAGACAGCAGCCCACCAGGCTCCCCCGTCCCTGGAATTCTCCAGGCAAGAACGCTGGAGTGGGTTGCCATCTCCTTCTCCAATGCAGGAAAGTGAAAGTGAAGTCGCTCAGTCGTGTCCGACTCTTAGCGACCCCACAGACTGCAGCCTACTAGGTTCCTCCGTCCATGGGATTTTCCAGGCAAGAGTACTGGAGTGGGGTGCCATTGCCTTCTCCAATAGGAATCCCTGAGATCATAGTTGGTGAATGAGGGATGTCATGGTGTGGTGGTTGCCAGTCTGATACCCACCATAGGTGACAGGTATCAGACCTCAGAGATGGAACTTTGCCTCGCAGCCCTGGCAGGTGTCACAGGAATCTTGCTGCCTTCATCCACAGGGCCAGTTCCTCTCTGTCTTTGTCTGGCAAATCTGAAGCTTTAAATAAGGTCCGTTACAAAGGGCAGTAACTGCTGGGAGATGCGCTGTGAGAAATTTCTGACAGGTTCTAACCACCATTCCTTGGGGGGAGCGGGGAACAGGACACCCTCAGGTGTGCAAAGTGCTAATAGAAGCAGAGGCTATTACCAGGCTCATGAGGTCCGGAGTCCGTTCCCCTGCCTCCTGGCCAGACTGGCTCAGTGGCAGACAAGAGGGTGCCTCCTTGGATTATCAGTAGAACGGTATTTTATTAATATTCTTAGCTGTGTAGTAATGGTTCCACGAAAGATAAGCACTCACGGGGAGGATGGCGTCACAACCTCCCAGCACTCAGGACATGGAAGCAGGTCTCCACATCGTGAGGTCTGGGTGCATCCCTCAGGCCAGCATGAGTGCTCAGGGCAAGGAGAATGAAAGCAAGCAGGCTCTCTCAAGAGAGGGCAAAGAAAACACTATAGGATCAGACCTTGGGTGCACAAAATCATCAGGGTCACAATCAGACACACCTGCCGTTTACAATCAACCTAGCCCTGCTGTGGGCACACAAGGTCATAGCTGCCCAGCATCTCACTGGCTTCTCACAAACCTTCCAGGCTTGGGAAGGAGCTGGGTTGAGCAGGCTTTGGCTCTGGCTCCCAGAGGTCTCAGTCCTAAGCAAACAGCTGTGATTTAAGGAACCAAGATGTTTGGTTGCCAGTCTGAAGCCCTCTGCTTTTGACATTCTGCTTCTCAGTCCCAAAAGAAGAGAGAGATGAAACAGCCCAGGCCACGTGCCCACTGTCCACAGGCCCCACGGTCCACACTTTCAGTAACTATCTGGGCATCTACTATGTTCCAGGCACTGTTCCACACTGTCAGAAAACTAGGAATAGAAAAACAACTAAAATAGATTTTAAAAACATAAATCCTGCCCTCATGGAGCTTACTTTCTCATACTGTAGCATTTATTACAAGTGACATGATTTTATTTTTTATAATTGCCTTGCAGTGTCATGTTAGTTTCTGCTGTACAATGAAATAAATCAGCTCTATGTATATGTATATCTCCTCTCTCCCACCCTGCACCATCCCACCCGACCAGGTCATCATAAAGCACCAAGCTGAGCTTCCTGTGCTTTATAGCGGGTTTCTGCTACCTATCTGTGTCACATGTGGTAGTGTATAAATGTCAATCCATAATTTAAAAGGACACATGTACCCCAGTGTTCATTGCAGCACTATTTACAACAGCCAGGACATGGAAGCAACGTAAATGTCCATGGATGGATAATAGATAAAGAAGATGTGGTATGTGTATGCAGTGGAATATATTACTCAGCCTCTAAATGGAATGAAACAGAGTCATTTGTAGAGACATGGATGGTCCAAGAATCTGTTATACAGAGTGAAGTATGTCAGAAAGAGAAAAACAAATGTAAATTAATGCACATATGTAGAGTCTAAAAAAAAAATGGTTACTGATGAACCTATTTCCAGGGCAGGAATAGAGAAGAAGACAGAGCAAATGGACATATGACATGATTTTTAGATGATACGAGGGTCTGGAATTCAACAGCACTGAGTCACATCATGAGAAAAGTGTACCTTTCAAATTCTTTTTTCTTTTCACACACTTTAAAGGAGGTCTCAGTCTGCTGACAGCCCCTTTCAACAAAAAAGGCATGGTGACAGGAGCCAGTGAGAAGTTTATCCCATTGCTGGATTTTCACCCTATTTAGTAAAGGGCTTCCCTGACAGCTCAGAAGGTAAAGAATTTGCCTGCAATGCAAGAAACTCAGGTTCAATCCCTGGGTCAGGAAGCTCCCCTGGAGAAGGCAATGGCAACCCACTCCAGTATTCTTGCCTGAAGCATTTCATGAACAGAGGAGCTATAGTCCTGGTGGGCTATAGTCCATGGGGTCGCAAAGAGTTGGACACAACTGAGGGACTAACACTTCAGTAACAGTTAACGTGTATCTGTGGCCAGTGATGTTAATTTTCCATCGAAGGTAGATAGAGTCGCTTTCTAAATAAACGTAAATTCTCTGATCAGGGAGTCATTTTAAAGAAGGCTGTAAGAGGCGACAGTAGGACAGCTGACCAGTGGTTAGAGCAAAGCACTGGGTTTGGGGAGCCTTGAACTAGGCGGTATGACTGAAAGCGCTTCTGCATCTCAAGACTCAGACACGCTCATGTTGCCTTTGTGGGGGTTTCAAAGAACCAGTCGGAGTAGCTTCACTGCTTCATGCTTAAATGAATCCCACACCCGTCTCCCTCACTCCTGCACCCTCCGATCTCCACTGGGCTGGCCCCACGCTGTCTCCAGCAGAGAGACCACAGCAGCTGAGCCTGGAGCCAGACAGCAAACACCCTGCCCGCCCGCCCTCTGCCGCCAGTAATCTCTCTGCCTTATCTCAATCCCCACACTTTCACTGAGGGCAAAGGTCACTCTCAGGAAGCTCCCGCCACATCAATGGCCCTTCTTCCCAGAAGCTGGGCTCCTCATGCTCTGAATGAGAGAAAACTGCCTGCAGCCCCCACTGAATTCCATTTATCTCTAGATCCACGGCTCCGTGCTGGCTCAGTGTCAGAGGCACCGGAGGAGGCTTACCAGGGCCTAGGGCCCTGCGCAGACTCGCTGAGTCAGAGTCATTGCAAGACGGGGCCTGGAAGACTGCATTCTGTACCCTGCCCACCGTGTTTGTGAAACCATGTAACTCAGATTGGGACTTGAGCCCACACGCTTTTAACTGAGTTCACACACCTGGTTTCAGGACTCAAGGAAGCTCGGGTTCTTAATGTCTCATCACAGAAAGAGTTCATTGAGAGACAAAGTGATAGGTAAGAAAAGGATTTATTTAGGGAGAAACACACTCCACAGAGTATGGGCCACGCCAGAAGGCAAGAGTGGCCTTGAAATATGGTGTGGTTAGTTTTTATAGGCTGGGTAATTTCATGGGCTAATCTGTGGGAGGAGTTTTTCTACTATTTGGGAGAAGGGGCTGGGATTTCCAGGAAATGGGCCACTGCCCACTTTTTGGTCTTTATGGTCGGCCTTGGAACTGTCTTGGCACTGACGGGTGTGTTATTTAGATTGTGGATGTGTTACCGTGAGCATATACTGAGGGCTCAAGGCCTCGTGGAAGTCGACTCATCTGCCGTCTTGGAGCCATCTGGACCCATCTTGGACCCAGTTTATGCTGTGTCCTATGGCCATGTCATTCTTTCAAAGCTGTGCCCTGCCCCCTTTCCTCCTGTTTCATTTGGATCTGTGGGTCAGGAAGTTCTTGGTTTGAAAGGTCTGCTCAGTGGGCTTCCTGTGTGGCCAAAAAATGACCCACAGTTGCATTATCAAGGCAGTAAGTGGAGGTGCTTGGGCTTTGGAGCTGAGCAAACCTGGATTCAAATCACCACAAGGAAGTGGCTGAGCTGCCTCAGGCAAGTGGCTTAACCACTCTGAGCCTCAATCACCTCGGCTAGAAAAGGGGGTAACAGTGGCTCCTATGCATCCTCTGGTTGTTGGAAGAGTCTGTGACCTAGTATATATAAAGTGTATGATACAGGGGCTAACTCAGCATGAGAGCTAATGGAGTACTGGCCAGCATTGTTAGGATTGTATTTCACCTTGGCCACCTAAAAGGACTCAGAGTGGTCGGCAAGAGGGGAGAAGGAAGGAGAGGAGTGAGAGGAGGAAGCAGAGCCCAGATGATCCACACCATCCAGATATTGTCTGCCCCTTTCCCTCAAATCCCTGGCATCCCTGAAGCCAGAAGCCAGGATTCTCAGTCATCCCCCGGACATGGGGCCGAAGTTACCAAGAGATCCACAGAGGCGAGGCAGAACTTCCCCAGGAGCAATGAAATGAGTAGATGGTGGACAAGCAAGAAGGGCAACCTGGGACCCCCATGTTATGGATGAGGGGTTCGGGAAGGCCCTGCCTCTTCACCGAGACAGTGGATGCTCCTGTTGCCTCTACTTCTTTCTTCACTTGAGGTTACAGACAGGAAATCCACACAGAGACCAGCACTCTCATTCATTCCTTCCTCCCCTCTTTCAGCAGATCCTCACTGAGGGTCTGCGGGGTGCCCACCCTTGGCACAGAGAATCCACCACAGGACAGGTGTCTTCTGCTTCACCTGCCTTGTTTGGCAGATGAGAAACCTGGAACCCTGAAAGGTGAGGTGACGCAGCCACCATCACCGCCAGAGAGTGGCAGCCCCGGCACCCTGGCTGATACCATTTCTTCCCACTCTGCTCCCTGCCCGCATAGAGCTCAGGCAAACAGTGTCCTGAGGATGCTTTTCTCTCAGCCTCCATCTCTGGCATAATGTCCAGAGCATGGGAATTCTACACAAGTGGAATGAATGAACAGTTTGAAAGCTAATCTCCTACTGGGAGTAGAGAGTATAACACAGCCAGGGCAGCGCTTCTCAAACTCCAGTGTGCACGTGAATCACCTGGGGATCACGTTCAAATGCAGATGCCAGATGCTGATCCAGGCAGTTTGGGATGAGCTGGGGGTTCTGTGTTCCTAGCAGGCTGCCCGCCCCAGACCGTAACTTGAACTGTACAGAGCACCCTCTGGAGCCAGACTGCCTGGATTTGAAGCCCAACTCTGCTACTTACCAGCTGCGCAGCCTTGAGCCAGTTAATGTGCCTGGGTTTTCTCACCTGCCAAGGTGGATGGGTGACAATGAGAGGACTTGCTTTATAGAGCTGGCGGCAAGTTTAGTGAGTTAGTATGTGCTAAGCACTTTGCCCAGTGCCTGGCACATATTCAGTTCAGTTCAGTTCAGTCGCTCAGTCGTGTCCAACTCTCTGCGGCCCCATGCATCACAGCACACCAGGCCTCCCTGTCCATCACCAACTCCCGGAGTTCACTCAAACTCATGTCCATAGAGTCGGTGATGCCATCCAGCTATCTCATTCTCCATCGTCCCCTTCTCCTCCCGCCCCCAATCCTTCCCAGCATCAGGGTCTTTTCCAGTGAGTCAACTTGTCGCATGAGGTGGCCAAAGTACTGGAGTTTCAGCTTTAGCATCAGTCCTTCCAATGAACACCCAGGATTGATCTCCTTTAGAATGGACTGGTTGGATCTCCTTGCAGGCCAAGGGACTCTCAAGAGTCTTCTCCAACACCACAGTTCAAAAGCATCAATTCTTCGGCGATCAGCTTTCTTCACAGTCCAACTCTCACATCTATACATGACCACTGGAAAAACCATAGCCTTGACTAGATGGATCTTTGTTGGCAAAGTAATGTCTCTGCTTTTTAATATACTATCTAGGTTGGTCATAACTTTCCTTCCAAGGAGTAAGCGTCTTTTAATTTCATGGCTGCAATCATCATCCACAGTGGTGCTCAAAAAAACATTGGTTGTTATCACAAGGTACAAGGAGAACCTTCTTTATAGTAGGGCAACCCCCCTCCCTACTGTCCTGGCCGCACCCCCAGGGAACTCAGCATATTCCTCTGCAGCATCCAACCAGCCTTGGTCCAAACCACTCTTGAACAGCCCTGATTCCAAAAAGGCTGAATCCATCTCACCGAGATGATGGTCCAAGCAGCGCAGGGCTCTTCCCCACCCCACCTGCCACCCCCAACCTGGATGTCACACAGTTGTGTGAGTGGGATGGATTAGAAGGTGCCACAGGCAGAAGGAACCGAGTTCTGCCTTGCAGAACTCGAGTTCCAGCTGGCAGGCGTTTAGGACTGTTTTCTCTAAAAGCCTCTCAGATCTTTCAGGAGGGAAAGAGCTTTTATCTACAAGATCCTGAAGAGCCAGGAGGTAATAAAGATCCATGTAGTAACTGCTGAATCCCGCTGATATCATCAGAAAGAAGGCAGGCATGCCTATCAGGGAGTTTTCAGAAGACATAAATTAACAGTCCTTTGGGGCTGGCAGGTCAGCAAGGTCTTAAGAAAAAACCAGAAAAAACTCAGAACCAGGTGCCCAAAGTTTGGCTTCTCTTTTTTTCCTGGTTGGAAGATTGTTTTTCTCTATTCTCAGCAACCCACCCCCCGCCCCCCACCCTGCAAACTGCAACATTCCTTCCCACCCACCCCGGGGTAGCGTGTGCCTCCCAC
The DNA here is from genome assembly GCF_049115385.1 of Moschus berezovskii. NCBI lineage: Eukaryota > Metazoa > Chordata > Mammalia > Artiodactyla > Moschidae > Moschus > Moschus berezovskii. The sequence continues at coordinate 69,463,116 of NC_142473.1, read as the reverse complement.
CGTATTGTTCATACTGAGGCATGAATGGCTATCAGCAGCTCCAACGAAGTCTGAAACTTTTGTTTTCCCCGAGATCCACATCTTTAGCTAAGGGGAAAACACCCCACTAAGAAACATCTTAGACATCAGTCATGGGGAAAGGGCAGCTGGGTAGAAACTGATGTGGTTTCAAGGTCGGGAAACCCTAAGATAGAATCCCGGTCCTAACATTTACCAGTTTGGACGAGTCATTGAGTTCCTCATCTGTGAAATAGGGCCGGCACCTCCCGTGCAAAGCAACATGGGATTAGAGATAATGTATAGGACGCACCAAGGATAATCCCAGACACTGGCAGCTCCTCAATTAGGGGTTGTGTTTATGACCGCCTTGGAGTGCTCTCCCTGAGCTCCCCAGGCTGGACTGAGCCTACCCCCTCGGTCCCAGCCTGTCTCCTCCTCCACTTGCATTCAGCACCTAGACCACTGGAGGCATGCATTCCTTTGTGTGTATCCTTGCCCTGCTCTCCACGGTGAGCTCATTGAGGGCAGGGACCTCATCTGATTTATCTCGGATCTTTGTGTCCCACACAGGGCTGGCATCATAAAGGGGCCCATCTGAATTCCAGACCCTGACCTTAGAGATAAAGGGAGCCCTCCTGGGTGCCTGCCCTCGTTCGTCCTTGAGGCTGAGGCTTGGCTGAAGGAACAGGGTCTAGTGGGGAGGTGCCATGGCCACCCCCAGACCCTCAGTCCCTGGGCTCTACAGCCCCTCCAGAACTGGTGTGTGGTTTCTCTCTGGTGAACAACCTCAGTTTGATCCCAGCTCTCCGGCATGGGAGAGGTCCTGGCGTGTGCAGGCAGGGAAGCTCTAAGCTCTGGGTTGGGCACTGGCTCCATTGTTTCGTTCTCTCTTATCTCATTAGTTAGTGATTAACTGCTCTTTGAAGGTTTCCCAGCCTCCAAAGCTCCCCCAGGAGCACAGGTGGCCACTGGGTTGGAGCAGGAGAGCCTGACTCAGGGCCCAGGTCTCTCTGCTAGATGGAGAGAACCCAGAGACACAGCCTTGTGAGGGTGCTGGGGTTGGCACTGTGCTAACTGTCAGGGTTTGCTGGGAAGGGCACTGGAGGCGTGTCTCCAAATGCTGGTTCCTTGGAAGAAAGACAGAGAGAAGAGTATGTGTGTGTGTGCACACACGCGCGCATGGAGTGGGGGTGGGGGGAGGGGGAGGTGTGCTCGGGGGAGGTGTCTGGAGGGAGAAAACCAGGACCTGGGAGAGAGAGGCTTCACTCTCCCCATTCCCGCCTCCGCCCACCCCCAGGACCTTTCTGTACAAACCCTGATCCAGGTGGCTTCATCAGATAAAAGCTACATTAACAGACAGCCTCCAGCTTAGAAGCCAGAGGGGGCTGGAGGGCTTCCCTAGTGGCTCAGACAGTAAAGAATCCGTCTGCAATGCAGGAGCGTTGCGTTCGTTCGGTCGCTCAGTCGTGTCCGACTCTTTGCGACCCCGTGGACTGTAGCCTACCAGGCTTTTCCGTCCATGGGATTCTCCAGGCAAGAATACTGGAGTGGGTTACCGTTTCCTTCTCCAGGGGATCTTCCCGACCCAGGGATCGAACCCGGGTCTCCCGCATTGGAGGCAGACGCTTTAACCTCTGAGCCACCAGGGAAGCAATGCAGGAGACCTGGATTCAATCCCTGGGTTGGGAAGATCCCCTGGAGAAGGGCACAGCAACCCACCCCAGTATTCTTGCCTGGAAAATTCCAGGGACAGAAGAGCCTGACAGGCTACAGTCCATGGGGTCACAAAGAGTCAGACACTGAGCGACTAACACTTTCACTTTCCCGTAAGTTGGAACAAGCACCTCCCACCTTTCTCCAGCAACCCCTCCCTGAGGTGGGCCACCAAGGAGACCAGGTGTAAGCAGGTGGCTTGGAGGAGTGTCATCTAGAACTCTCCAGGAGACACAAAGACCTTTTCATTCAGAATGTCAGTCTCTCCTCCATCTTTTCTTTAAAACCACAATTTTTGATTTGAGGTTTGGACTTCCATAGAGAGACTTTTAGGAGACGTATGAATGCCAACCCCCAATACACACAATCAGCAAACAATTGGGAATAGGCATCAAAGTACAGTTTTCTGGGAATGGACTTCTACATTCAGCCAAAGTGATATAACCACATTTCACCCTAAAACCCATGAGTTACTTCCTGTTTATTCCGTTGCTTTTACAGGGGAGGAGAGAGTAGCAAACCCTTATGACACAGATGGCCCTTTCTGCCCTCTGTTACCCTCTTTGGCTCCAGGCAGGGATCGTGGCATTTGGGCCCCTCTAGCTCCTTCTTTGCCCAGGCCCCTGGCCTTTGCCATTGCTGTTCCCTCTCTCTTCCTTGAGATTTCCTCCAACGCTTCTACAGCTGTCCCTTCTCATAATTCAAGTTCAGCTCCAGTGTTTTGCCCTCAGAGCTGAATCAGCATCACCTCCAATGCTCCTCCAGTTCCCCACAGCACCCTGATAATGTTTTCACTGCACGTGCTAGGTCTTGCTTTGCTTATTTATCTAGTCTTAATTTACTGTCTAGAATGCAAGCTCCCCAAGGGCAGAATTTTGTGGGGCTCCTGCAATAGCTCCAGTGGCTGGCAGAGCAGTTAGGATTTGAAACGTTTATAGGAAGAATGAATGTGTGTGGAGCTCTCTCTGGGTTCTCAGAGAGGTTGGTTTTAAACTCCCAAGTTTAAAAACTAAGACACAGATCCAGAGAACGGACTTGTGGAACAAGGGGTAGGGTGTAGGGTGAAAGAGAAGAGTATGGATTAGGAGATTGGGATTGACATATATACACTACCATGTATGAAAATAGATAGCTAGTGGGAAGCTGCTGTATAGCACAGGGAGCTCAACTCTGTGCTCTGTGATAACCTGGAGGGGTGGGGTGGGGGAGGGGGTGGGAGTGAGATCCAAAAAGGAGGGAATATATGTGTCAGTTCGGTTCAGTTGCTCAGTCGTGTCCACCTCTTTGCAACTCTATGGACTGCAGCATGCCAGGCTTCCTTGTCCATCACCAACTCCCGGAGCTTGCTCAAACTCAGGTCCATCGAGTCAGTGATGCCAATCAACTATCTCGTCCTCTGTCTTTCCCTTCTCCTCCTGCCTTCCATCTTTCCCAGCATCAGGGTCTTTTCCATAAGTTAGTTCTTCGCATCAGATGGCCAAAGAACTGGAGCTTCAGCTTCAGCATCAGTCCTTCCAATGAATATTCAGGGTTGATTTCCTTTAGGATGGACTGGTTTGATTGACTGGATATATTTATACATACAGTTGATTCACTTTGTTGTACAGCAGAAAATAGCACAATGCTGTAAAGCAACAATATCCCAATAAATAAAAAATAATAATAATATAAAACTAGGGCTCTAAATCAGAACTCAACAGAATATAGCCCTTGAGCCACATCCCATCCACTATCTTTGTACTGTCTTCAAGATAAAAACATTCTTTACATTTTTAAATGATCAAAAAAATGCAAAAGGAGAACAAGATTCAATAGCACGTGAAAAACATAAACAGTTCAAATTTCAGTGCCCATCACTGAAATTGTACTGGGACACGGCCACAGTTATCCGTTTATATATTCTCGGAGGCTGCTCTCACACTGTGACAGCAAAGCTGAGTAGTTGTAACAGAGATCGTCTGGCCAGCTAATTCCAAAAGATTTACTGCCTGGGCCTCTACAGAAGAAATTTGCCAACCCCTGTTAGAGGGAGAGGTAGAATCCAGTTACATATGGGAAAGGGTGAAGGAAGGGGGGAAAAATAAAAGTAAGAGTAGAGAGAAAGGAAAGGAGAAGCAATAAGGAGAAAAGCAAAGCATTTCATCGAGCACCTACTGGGCACCATGCACTGTGCTTAGTGCTTTACTTACTTTATTTCTTGCATGAAAGTGAAAGTGAAATTGCTCAGTCCTGTCCGACTCTTTGTGACGCCATGGACTATACAATCCATGGGATTCTCCAGGCCAGAAGACTGGAGTGGGTAGCCATTCCCTTCTCCAGTAGATCTTCCCAACCCAGGGATGGAACCCAGGTCTCCCGCATTGCAGGGAGACTCTACCAGCTGAACCACAAGGGAAGCCCAAGAATACTGGAGTGGGTAGCCTATCTCTTCTCCAGCGGATCTTCCCATCCCAGGGATTGAACCTGGGTCTCCTACATTGCAGGCGGATTCTTTACCAACTGAGCTACAAGCATGTGTACTAAGTCACTTCAGTTGTGTCTGACTCTTTGCGACCCCATGGACTGTAGCCCGCCAGGCTCCACTATCCTTTGGATTCTCTAGGCAAGAATATTGGAGTGGATTGCCACGCCCTCCTCCAGGGACTCTTTCCTACTCCGGGATCAAACCCATGTCTCATGTCTCCTGCATTGGCAGGCGGGTTCTTTACCACTAGCGCCACCTGGGAATTCTACTTTATTTCTTAGCTCCAAACAAAACTTCAGGTAGAGGTGTAATCTTTGGTCAGAAAGCCTTCATCTTCAAACTCTATGCTTCGGAGCTGCCCAGCCCTCTCTGTCCTGAAATGTAAGGTCAAAATGGCCCAATGCTGTTTAATAAAGGAACCCAGACGCCAGATAGACAATGTAGCAGGCTTTAATGGCAGGCGCCCTACGGCGGAACCCCAAGACCTAACAGAGCGAGGTCGATAAGTCCGCGCTGAACAAAGGCAGAGACCGACTTATATAGCCTCTCAGTAAAGAGCAGCGAAATTCCTCCCAAAAAAGGTGAGGTCTGGAGTGGCGGTCTCTCATAGGTCAGCTAGTCGAGGTGGCGAGACCGGGTTGGTCACTCTGGAGGTTAGGAGGGAGGGTTGATTTCGGTGGAGAGCTGTTGCATCAGAGACTCTTCAGCAGTTTGGCGGGATTTTTTCCTGCCAGCGGGAAATGAAGAGGAGAAGAAGAAGCCAAGATGGCCACCGGGGAGGAGAAGCCAAGATGGCCACCAGGATCCGACCTTACATTCCGACCCTTTTGATAGGATAAGGGGTGACGTTGTCCTCTCTGGCTACTTCCTGCTGGAAAGGGGCATCGTGGGGCTTTTGGGTCATGGCTGGACCCCGGTCGTGAAAACACCCTTCCTCATAACATTTCCTGTTCCAGACATTTCTCTCTGCAGAGATCAAAACTTGCTTGCCCTCTTATTCTCTTTAGGTTCTGCTGTCTGCTAAGCTATAGCAGAAGTGAAATTTTTTCTCTGTATTACTTCTACCCTCAACCATGCTGTCTAACATGGTAGATGGCACATAGTAGAAATTCAGTAAATATTTGCTAAGTGACTAAATCACACAGTCAACCACACAGAGCCTGAGTTCAATCAACTCCCATGCCCTAGAGCAGAGGACCCCAGCGTGGGGCTCTTCCGAGAGGAAGATGGCTGACAACAGACAGAGCCTTCCTGACAACGTCATTGTGTTACAACCCACCAAAGACCACTCCATAGACACCTGAGGGCTTGCAGCCTGCTGCCCCTCCCTGCTGCCCTCCTGTTCTTACTGTGCAGCTGCCCACCGCTAGTCCTCAAAGGCCCTCCCTGTCCACTCTGCTCGTTCTATCACTGTTCTAGGCTCTTGGCTGATCCAGGGGAAAACAAGTTATAGGATGAGAGTTGGCTAGAATGGACAAGTGACAGGAGAAGTGGGAGTGGATCATATCTGGAAATTGCCCTTCCCCTGTGTTTGCGTCAAGACAGGAATAGAAGGAACCAGCCAGGAGGTTCCATCAGAAACCAATCCCAGGTGGCCACCCCGTGTGATAAGAGATGACAACACATCTATCTGGTATTTCCTGTGAGAGGTGATGACTCTCGCTTTGGTGGCTGGTTTGTGAAAGAGGACAAGTCCCCTTGTAAAAGAGAAGAAAGTTCATGAGCACTAGCTCTGGGAATTCAAAGAGAGAAGGGGAGTGTCAGGGGATGGGGAGAGAATAATTTCAGAAGAAGTATGACTGATACATTAGTGATGCCGGCCGAAGTCTCTCCATTTCCTTGTGTCTCCTCCATGTTTGGCTTCTGGGGGAAGCCACCAATAATTCCTGGGGGAATCCCAAGATTGGAAGTGGGGCAAAGACCCTGGGTCACAAAGTCCGTCTTCTCAGGCAACAGCAAGAACTGGAGGAAGAAAACCAGATGGCAGCAAAAGAAAAGAACAAGGTAGATCAATCCTGGAAACCCATAGTAGAAAAAAGTTGGACTGAGCGGATTGCTCTGACTCTCAGATGTGACCCACCATTTCTAAGGTAGAGCAAGAACCTCTCTAAGAATTTCTCTACCAGCACCTTCAGTTTGCCAAGTGCCATCGTCTTTTCCAGGGTGAGTGGCCATTTTTGCACCAGCAAAATACAGCTTACTGTCTTTTTCATTCAAATAAAAGTGACTTCACTGAGGGGAGTCCAGGGTTGAAAGAAATATATATTCATACAACTTAATTCACTGCTAAAAAACATAGAAAGTGAAAGTCACTCAGTCGTGTCCGACTCTTTGTGACCCCATGGACTATACAGTCCATGGAATTCTCCAGGCCAGAATACTCGAGTGGGTAGACTTTCCCTTCTCCAGGGGATCTTCCCAATCCAGGGATTGAACCCAGGTCTCCCGCATTGCAGGCAGATTCTTTACACATGGGATGCCCCAAAAAACATATAAGAAAGCCAATTTAAAAATGAGCATCATTAGGGAATTCCTTGGTGGTCAGTGGTTATGACTCCATGCTCTCACTGCTAAAGGCCCAGGTTCAATCTCTGGTCAAGGAACTAAGATCTCACAAGCTGTGCAGTGCAGCCTAAATAAATAAGTAAAAATTGTGTGTGTCCTTGACCAGAAATGTAAAGCCAAAAGCTCAACTTTAAAAAAAAAAAAAGGGAGGGAGCATCCTTAAAGGCAGGAAAGTTTCAACTTCACTGATCATCAGAGAAGTATAAACCAACACAGAGGAGGCCACTCACATCCTTCAAACTGGCAAAATTAAAAAGTCTGATGATAATAAATGTTGGCCAGGAGGTAACAAGGAAGGAGTTCTAAGCCACTGCTAGTTCAGGACTGGGGATTGTTGTAAACACTTTGGAGAGCTATTTCCCAAGACAGAGAAGGCAATGGCAAGCCACTCCAGTACTCTTGCCTAGAAAATCCCATGGATGGAGGAGCCTGGTAGGCTGCAGTCCGTGGGGTCGCTAAGGGTTGGACATGACTGAGCGACTTCACTTTCACTTTTCACTTTCACACACTGGAGAAGGAAATGGCAACCCACTCCAGTGTTCTTGCTTGGAGAATCCCAGGGATGGGGGAGCCTGGTAGGCTTCCATCTATGGGGTCACACAGAGTCGGACACGACTGAAGTGACTTAGCAGCAGCAGCAGCAGTCAAGAAGAAGATACACATGCCCGTGACCTGGTAAATCCAAGTCCAGACATGACTGCTGGGAAACTTTAGCACAGAGTCACAAGATGATAGGACAAGGAGATTCATTGCATCACTATTTGCAGAATGAATGATTGGAAAACCCTAGATGTGCTTCAGTGGGAAAATGGATGAATAAATTGCAGCAGCATCCACATTCGTGGTTTTATTTACTCTTTCATTCATTTTGCATTTCACAGACTTGCAAGAGTTTTTATTAATATGCGTAAAAATCACCTGGGAAGCTTGTTTAAAAGGCGGAATTCCTGGCCTCATCCTCAGAGTCTGAATCTTGGATATGGGAGAGGTTTAAGGAGGAGAGATTTTTTGCAAGTACTATGTGTGATGCCAGTGCACGTGGTCTTTGAGTCAGTGTGTGTCTGATCGTTCATCCTGAGGTTAGATTTAAAGCTGAATGACAAAACTAGGTGAGCTACATGTGGGCCCTGGTTGTTCATCTCGTACTAGATGAAGAGTCCTGCATTGCCTGGGTTGGGAGGATCAGAAGGAAAGGGTTTAGGTGGAATTTTTCCTCTATAGAATTCAGTCCTCTCACATGAAATCAGAAAACCAAACCAGAGGATGGCTCCATTTCCCCTTCCACTCTTCACTTCAGTGATTCTGTCTCTAGAGGGGTGCATTGCTGAGTAACTAAGCACAGTTTTCCAAAGGAGCCCACAGCACTACCTCTAATTCAACAGCATTCCTTTAACCAGAATTCTGTTATTGCCACTTCTGGCTCCTTAAATCCCCATGTGGTCTCCATGCGTTCCCAAAGCATCTTCATCAAAGAAGCATTAAGTTGGGTTTAGAGACTATTTCCCTGTTGAAATGCAGACAATTCGATTCTAGCGGCTTGAAAAGTCAATACATACATGGCAGATATCAAAACTGTAAAACCCAGAATATCTGATTAATTATTTGACAGTTGTTAAACTGGATAGGGTCAGGCAAAGGTTGGCGGACAAGGAAAAATAATATTGACTAAAGGTTCAAATAAAACCTTGATTCCATGCCATCTCTTTTCTCAAGAATTTTGGCCATTGTGGAGGCCCTGATCTGACCTAAAATCTTTGCCTTTGGGTCTTTTCTAACTTTTGAATTGTATTATTAAGTGCTGATGAGGTACAGGATAGGGCTTCCCAGCTGGTTCAGTGGTAAAGAATCTGCCCGCAATGCAGAAGACCTGGGTTTGATCCCTGAGTTGGAAAGATCCCCTGGAGGAGGAAATGGCAATCTACTTCAGCATTCTTGCCAGGAAAATCCTACAGACAGAGGATCCTGGTGGGCTATAGTCCATGAGGTTTCAGAGTCAGACACAGCTGAAGTGACTGAGCAGATGAGGTACTGGCTGGAGCAAGGTGGCTTTTGTAGCTCCAAGACAAATGCAGTTAACACATATCTGTGGGTAGACCTGGGCCCAGGTGGAAGATCAGATGTGACTGTTCTGGCCTGATTGCCCTCAGATCCAACCCCTATTCCTTCGTCCTCTCAGCACCCCTCCCTGTCTGCTCTCTTCCCTGGGTCTGATACCTGAGAGTGCAAGAGTTTCTCAGGCTCCTATGTCAGCCAGCTTCGCCTGGGTCAGCCAAAGGGGGCGCCAGCAGGAGACAGGAGGGAGGAAGTGAGAAGCCAGGGTATTTCTTCCCTACCCTCTGCCCTGGGCGTGTTTCCAGAGGCCACCTCATTTCCTCCATGGTTCCAGCTCCCTGCAGACCAGCCCATCAGGGGTTCTGGTAACACTGCCTCCTCCCTTTCTTGCTTCAGCCCATATGTACCAGTGAACTTCTGCTCTTACTGACCTATATTTACCTTACCATCTTCTATTCGACTTCAAAGATCTTCCAACATTGGGGTGACCCATTCCCTACATTAAATTCTCTCTGTTGAAAACACTTGAGTTTCTATTTTCCTGTTTAGATCCTAACTGATACAAGAGGTAACTAGCCTCTCCTTGCCACCCAGTCAATTTTATAATTCTTTGTCTTCCACATGCATCAGGGAGTTTGCCCTTTTCACAGCCTGTTCATCTCACTTAAGCCCACAGAATCCCTGAGACTTGGACAGGGCAGAAGAGAGAACAGACCAAGAGAGGCTAAGGTGATATGTCAAAGTTGCACAGCTAGTGAACTACAGAGCAGAAGCTGGAATCCAGGTATCTCATGAGCTGGTGTTAATTTCCCTATGGCTCTCAGGCCCTGGTCTCTCTCTCCGACTCTTACCACCAGAAGAATTCTTTAGGGGTCAAAATAAGGATTCATTTGGGTCTCATTTGCACTTGATGAAAAGGTGCTGTAACTATGCAAACTGCACACCCAAAGGAGTTCAAGGGAGTATTCATTTCTATTTTGGTCTTTATAAGAATATTTTGCATTTATGTCATCCAGGCTTTGTCAGCATTCTGTAAATCCTAGAGCAGTGTTTCTCAAAGTCAGAATTATATGCAGAAGTGAGGTATTTCTTATAAAAACTCAGATTCCTGCCCTCCCTCCCACTGAAATAGAAAATATGGGGAAAGGTGATGGGAAAGTGTATTTTCATCTAATATTCCAGGTGATGCTGATGAAAAGCAAGTTTCAAGGGGCTGCTGTTCCATGAGACAGAAAAAAGCTGTCATTGTCCACAGAGAAGAAGAAGGAAACAGTAAGGCAAGGATAGGACTGCTTTGTGGCCAATCTAATAAAGACCCAGCCCCTCAAGCTTCCATCCTGGCTAAGAGACACCACTTATGACACCCCACAGTATGTCCAACTTAGTCTCAGACACTACCTGGCTGTGGTTCCAATTACTCTTCACAGCAACCCTATGAAGTAGCTGCCATGGTTCCTATTTCCCATATGAGAAATCTGAACATAGAATAAATAACTGCCGCTGGGTCACCCATCTATGATGCAAATTCCAATTAAGTTCTGCACAATTCCCAAGTCGGGCACTTGTCTGTCCAAGTCACCCTTCCCGGAATGGAGCCCGCTTCATCTCCAAATGATCATGGCAACAATTATACAATGAACGGGCTCTGTAGGGGCGTAGGATACTCTCCATGGGGTCTGGGTTCCTTACTGCTTGTTCCTGAGGGAGGCATCAGTGTAGCTGCAAAGAAGGCAGATGGATGGCATCCAACCCCCCTTCACGACTGCCCTTCTAAACCACCAGGTTATAGGAAGGGATTCTGGCAGGTGCCATGCCCAGTGGTCTCTTGATTTTCCTTCTCAAATTTTCCCAGAGGCTTTTCTACCCCTGAACTTGGCGCAGAAGCTTCTGGTTCTGCCCCAAACCAGTAGAAAACCAAGCAGAAAGCCTGAAGCAGCAGATGTCTGCATTAATCTATCCACAGAGGCCCCCGGGGAAGCAACCCAACTGTTGTTCTTATCACAAATGTTTAAAAAATTAATAACATGAATGGGCAAGTGTACAAGCACAGGATACTTGACATCTGGATAATCTTACATCATCTGAGCTGCTTTTTTTTTCTTTCCTAATACATTGCTTTACATGTCTGGTCACCATTCTGTTGACACAGCTATTTGGATCAGACAGGCTAACAAAACTGCCAGATGGAGACTGAGCGAGGCAGAGCAGGGCTGGGGGATTCCCAGATCAGGATGATCACGCGAAGAGTGCAAAGAGGGCTTCTGACCCGTAAGAAAATGTCTGATGCTCCCCCACAGCTTCAGTGTTCTCTTTTTATCCTTCCAAGAGCTGTTGTACCCCAGCCTACCTGCTCAATTTTATATATACATCTCAGTAGACATTTTTTATGTATGAGGGGCTGTCCTGGAAACAGGACAGCTCAGCTTTGGAAAGCAAAGGTCTGAGTTCAAATCCAAGACCAATCACTTGCTAACTGTATCCTCTTGGACATGTTAAATAAATTCTCTGAGCCTCAGTTTACTCATTAGTAAAGTGAACACAATAAAAGCATATTAAACTTTTAGAACTGTTGAAGGAAAAACATTTTTTAAAATTGTTTATGAAGCAGTTATCATATTCAGCACCTAATTCAACAAATATTTCTTGAGTGCCTTCTACATGTCAGACACTGTTCAAGGCCCTAGAAACAATTGTAGTAAACCAAAAATAGTCCCTGACCTCATAGAGCTTATAAACTAGTGGCAGAGGCAGAAAATAAACAAGCAGATATATTTGCAATATACTATAGCTTGACAATGGGCTTCCCTAGTAGCTCAGCTGGTAAAGAATCTGCCTGCAATATAGGAGACCCTGGTTTGATTCCTGGGTCAGAAAGATCCCCTGGAGGAGGGCATGGCAATCAACTCCAGTATTCTTGCCTGGAGAATCCCATGAACAGAGGAACCTGGCAGGCTACAGTCCACGGAGTCACAAAGAGTCAGATATGACTGAGTGACTAAACACAGCACATAGCTTGGCAGTAAGTGCTGTGAAGGAAAATAAAGCAGGAGGAAGTGGTAAGAGAGTGGCAGAGGGCAGAGCCAATGCTGTTATTGATGAGATGGTCAGAGACGATCTCTCTGCAGAAGGGACGTCTGATAAGAGGTGTGAATGAGATGACAGAATGGACAAACGGATGTCTGGGGCAAGAGCATTCCAGGCAGACTGAAGAGCAAGTGCAACAATCCTGAAGCTGGAGCATGTTTCCTTATTTAGGACCAGCCCAGAGGCAAGTGTGGCTTGTGAACCATGGGGACATTTAGAAGAAGCAAAAGCAAAAAATAACTGATACATAGGTAGTTAAGCAAGCAGGTAGGTAGATAAGGTAAATTCATTCACTTTTCATAACATTGTCCTATCTTGGGTGGAATAATGCTGAGTACTAAGATAGACATAAAGTTGAACAAGACAGAGAATTTATCTCTGATCATCCTTGGACCATGCATTAGTCTAGTAGGGGATAAAATATCTAAATAATGAGAGAAGAAAATAATAGATGTCATAAAAGAAGTGTGGTAAAAAGTATAGGAGCCTGAAAGAGAGAGTCTCTCTCTCATAGTCGCTTTTACCACCAGAAACTTGGAGCAATTAATGAAAGAAATGACAGTTACATAAAGACATAAAACAACGGGGCTCACTGTGCTCAAAGAGATAAAAAATGAACTTAAGACATTTCAGCGTTAACTAGACTAAACTCATTGTAAATTTGAGAAAAGAATCAAACAGAGATCCCAGAATGCTAATATTTAAAAACTCAATAGCAAAGGGAAAAAACTCAACAGATGGGATTAATAGCAAATCCAATACAGGTAGATATAGAGAGAATTAGTGAACTGAAAGGTAGATCAGAAGAAGTTACCCAGAAGGAAGCAGAAAGAGACAAAATGATAGAAAGTACAAAGATGAGAAGAATATAGTGAGCAGAAAACATTTTTTCAGGAATACTAGAAGTTAGAAAAAGAATAGTAGAATAATGGCCTAAAAATATGGAAGGAAGGGGAAAAAAGAGTAAAAACTAATGAAATGGAAAAAGTAGAATAAATTGAAAGAAAAAGGTCAAAAGTTGGTTCTTTGAAATGACCAATAAAGTTGATAAAATTTTGCTGGGGCAGATCAAGACGAAAAAGGGAAAAGGCACAAATCAATAGCATCAGCATTTGCAAAAGAGAACATCATTATCTATGCTGGAGACATTAGCAAGACATTAAGAGGAGATTATGAACAACTCTATATGAATAAATTTGAAATGAGCTAGACAAAATCCTAGGAAAACACTACTTACCAAAACTAATGAAAGAAGGAATTTAAAAATCTGAATAATTGTGGAACTATTAAAATAATTGATTTTTAATTAAAAATAAACTTATGAATACAATGTCTCTGATGGCTTCAAGCAAACTTGATGAACTATTTAAAGAGGGTATAGTGCAAACTATATACAAACTCTTCCAGAAAATAAAAAATGTGAGAACACTTTCCATTTTACTTTGTGAGGTTAATATTGACTTTAAAAAAAAAAAAAACCCAACAAGAATAGTATGAGAAATAAAATTACTGGCCGGTTTTAATCATGAGCATGTGAAAAAATCCTAATTGAAATATTAACAAACTGAAACCAGCAATGTATATGTGAAAAGGAATCAAATCCTATCCACCCTTTGCTTATTCTTGGGTGCTAGAGTAAATGTTGCTTTAGTATCAGAAAACCAGTATAATTTGCCACCTTAACAGATGAAAGAGGAATAGAAACAACCCAAGTGCTGGTCGGCAGAAGATGTGGTATATATATACAATGGAATTCTACTTAGCCATTAAAAAGAAGGAAATATTGCCATTTGCAGCAACATGGATGGAACTAGAGAGTATTATACTTAGTGAAGTAAGTCAGAGACAGACAAATACTTTATGCTATCATTTATATGTGGAATCTAAAAAATAAATACAAGTAAATCAATATACAAAACAGAAACAGACTCAGACATAGAAAGGAAACTCATGGTCACCGAAGTGGGAAGACAGGGAAGGAGAGACGAGTTAGGAAGACAAGATTAACAAATACAAACTACTAAACATGAAATACACACACAACAAGGATTTACAGTATGACATTGGGAACTATATTCAGTATCTTGGAATAACCTATAATGAAATGTAATCTGAAATACATATAACTGAATCACTTTTCTGTACACCTGAAACTAGTACAATATTGTAAATCAACTATACTTCAATTTAAAAAAAGGAAGGGGGGAATCACAATCATCTCAGTATATGCAGATAAAGGCATTCACTAAAATTCAGCACCCATTTATTATTAAAAACCTTAGAAACTAGAAAAAGGGGGCCACTGAACTAATCTGGCAAAGAGTATCTACAAAACTCTTTGATATGAAAATGATATCAACTAATATATTTTAAAATGAAAAAAATAATGAAACTTGGAAAATAATTTTCTGAAGGTTGTAAAGAAGCAAGGATGCTTATTATCATGACATTTCCTGGAGTCTTACCCAGCAAAGCAAGAAAAAAAATTAAAAGACATAAAGAAGAAATGAAATAGTTATTATTTGTGGATTACATTATCATCTATATTGAAAATTCATGGGAATCTGCACATCAGTTTTAGACTTTAAGAAATTTAGTTCCTCAAGGTCAATGGATATAAAGTCAACCCAGAAAAATGAATTAAATTTCTATTCACTGACCACAATTTTTTGTACATTGAAAAAAAGTTTTAATGTAACATTTACATTAGCATTTAAAAATAGAAAAAATCTAAATATCTAACAAAGCATGTGCAAGAACTCTGTGCAAAACATCCATTATTGAAAGAAGTTAAAGAAGACCTGGGTTAAAGGAGAGAAATTTTGTTACTGAATTGGAACATTCAAAATTTTAAATGTCAGTCTTCTAAATTGAGCTTTGGCATCAATAAAAAATCCCAACAGGATTTTGAAGAACTTAACAAACACTTCCTAAACTTATATGGAATTGCTGAACTCCAAGACTAGTCAAGACCTCCTGGAAGAGGAAGCCCAGGGTTGAACGACTTGCTCTACCAGGTATTGAGTCTTACCACCACAGTGGACTAATTCAGACTGTCATTTTCATTCTAGGATATGGAGGGAGGAAGACGTCACTAGCGTTTTTTAATATCTGAGTGTTCCCCCTTTCCAGACAGCTCTTCAGGGCCCCTTACAGGTAAAACTCTCTGGTTCTGGCAAATGAGCTGCAAGAGGAAGTAAATGACGGATGATATTTTTATGCTGAGTCAGTGAAAAACTCAACAGGAAACCTCAGTGTATCTTCTCCGTATGGAGAGTGTTCTCAGTGAAGCAACCACTTCTTGTCATGCGGATGGCTGCCCTGATGCATCTCCTGCATCACCTGTGACCTGCTAGTGAAGGACTTCTAACTTCAGTATGTTAAGCCGTGAGATGTTGGGTTTGTCTGTTACCAAAACAGAGCACAGCCCTTCTTATCTTATCCAACATACAGACAGACCAGTGGAACACAAGGGCACCCAAGTGTCTAAGTGTAGAAAACTGACTTTTCAACACAAAGTGAAATTGCAGAGTAGTAAAGAAAGAATGGTCTTGGAACAACTGGGTATCGATTTGGGAACTTGTCCTTACCTCATATTGCATACGGAAATCAATTCCAGGTGAATTTCCAACCTTACTTGAAAGGCTATACTGTATAAAGCTTTTAGAAGAAAATACACGTGGACTTTTCATAACTCAGTAATCGATTTTCTAAATAAGAAGCAACCAATTATGAATGAAAAGATAGTTAAATTGTGTTCTATTCAATTTCACACAAAAAATAAGTTTTGTATAGCCAAAGGGAATGCCTAAATGTTAATAATAGCATGACTACATTATTGGCTGAATTTATTTTCCTATTTTCCTTACCTCTTTTTTTCAAATATTGAATATTTGAAAAAATATTTTTTTCAAATAATGACTACAGATCTCTTCTGTAATAAGAGAGTAAAAAACCCATAGGAAGTTATTAGGCTTTTGTGTGTGTTTAAAATCAAGAAGAGGCAATCCAAAATTTGAGGATATAAAATAAGAACTTTCCAGACCTTATTCTCACTTGGTAACCAAAGGGGAAGAAATCCTAATGGTGGCATATCCGGCAGTGTGGCAGGTGGGTGCAGGTGGGTACTGTGGCCTTTATTATGACTCTATTTAGCTACTAGAACATTATCAAGGCACCTGATACCACATTTTTTAGTTTATGTTTTGATTTTATATTGGAGTATAGTTGATATACAATGTTCTGTTCAATTCAGGTGTACGGCAAAGTGATTAGGTTATACATATACATATTATCTATTCTTTTTCAGATTCTTTTCCCATTTATGGTTACCCAAAGAGAATGTGTTATGACCAACCTTGATAGTATATTAAAAAGCAGAGACATCACTTTGCCAACCAAGGTCCGTCCAGTCAAGGCTATGGTTTTTCCCGTGGTCATGTATGGATGTGAGAGTTGGACTGTGAAGAAAGCTGATCGCCGAAGAATTGATGCTTTTGAACTGTGGTGCTGGAGAAGACTCTTGAGAGTCCCTTGGACTGCAAGGAGATCCAACCAGTCCATTCTAAAGGAGATCTATCCTGGGTGTTCATTGGAAGGACTGATGCTAAAGCTGAAACTCCAGTACTTTGGCCACCTCATGCGACGAGTTGACTCACTGGAAAAGACTCTGATGCTAGGAAAGGTTGGGGGCGGGAGGAGAAGGGGACGACAGAGAATGAGATGGCTGGATGGCATCACCGACTGTGGACATGAGTTTGAGTGAACTCCAGGAGTTGGTGATGGACAGGGAGGCCTGGCGTGCTGTGATTCATGGGGTCGCAGAGAGTCGGACACGACTGAGCGACTGAACTGAACTGAACTGAAAGAGAATGTGGGAGGGAAGGATAAATTAGGAGTTTAGAATTAATATATATACACTTTGCTGTTACTGCTTAGTCACTAAGTCATGTCAGACTCTTCTGAGACCCCATGGACAGTAGCCTGCCAGGCTCCTCTGTCCATGGGATTTCCCAGGAGTGTGTTTTCATTTCTTTCTCCAGGGGATCTTCCTGTCCCAAGGATCAAACCTGGGTCTGCTGCACCTCTCCACCCGCAGACGGATTCTTTACCACTGAGCCTCCTGGGAAACCCATATAGATATATATACTACTATATATAAAATAACCAACAAGGACCTACTGTAGAGCACAGGTAATTCTACTCAGTATTCTGATATCACTGTTTAAAAGCCTTTCTGTTGCAGTTTCACAATTTCTACTCCTAGAGGGAGCTCCCTTGTGAAGCCTCCTTCTTTCTTATGCTTCTGTTTCTGTTCTCCTTTCTCTGATAGGAAATACGATTTGACCTGAGCATCTTTCATAGATTTTATCGGCCCTGAGGACACAAGGTCTCTGGCCTTGCCCCGGGTAGCTGTCCGCATGGCCTCGCAGCGCCGGGCACTGGAACCTCTCTCTTCATTCAGCCATACTACTCCAGGCTCTTTGTAAAATCTTTATTAGACACACACTTGACTCTGACCAGCCTGAACATAAAGGCCTTTTAAGATCTAAAGCATATGTAAGGATACTTGTTTTTACTCTTGGTTTTTATAGTTTTATTGGCTCTCATTTATTCATTGAACATTTATTGGGCATGGGCAGTAAATTCATCACAGACCACAGCCCCTGAAGCCCTGGGATTTCACTTCCTAAATTCTGAGGCCTGGCAAAACACGAAATGGGAATGTGGATGATGAAGGTCATTCCAGGGACAAAGAGCCATCAACCTGCAGAAATGTTGGGATAAATGGCCTTTACCTGGAACAGAGATTCTAAAAGTGTCTCACAACGCTCATGAAGAAGTTTTTGGAATAAGGGTGGCAGCTCGTTGGCAGGGCATTAATAGCAACCACCTTTATCAGCATCATTGGTATTTATGGAACACCTACTGTGCTGTAGAAATTATGCCACACACTTTACATACGTCATCTCATTTAAAATTCAAGACAACCCTGGGATGTATGGGGCTTCCCTGGTGACTCAGCAGTAAAGGATGTGCCTGCCAATGCAGGAGACACGGGTTCAATCCCTGGGTCGGGAAAATCCCCTGGAGAAGGAAATTGCTACCCGCCTCAGTATGCTTCTTGCCTGGGAAATACTATGGACAAAGGAGCCTGGAGGGCTACAGGCCATGGGTCACAAAGCGACTAAACAACAATTGGGATGTATATTATATTATCTTCTTTTTGAAGATGAGGAAGTTGAGACTCAGAAGAGGTTAGGTAATTTGCCCACAATCCCATACTTCCAAGGCAGTGGTATTGAGCCAGGAATCCACATCTGTCAAACGGGAAATTCTTCCCTCTTTTTCTGACAGTAACTCTAGCTCTGGGCACTGTTATTCATCTACATTTTAATAACATATTTCAACTTCACACTCTTTGAGGGAAACAGGAACCTTGACTTCTGAAGGCCTTTTGTATCTGGCATCAGTTTCTTTAGGACAGCTTCCTGTATTTGAGACATTGTCCCCAGGGAGGTGGGGGACAGAGAAGTCTTGGTGTCAACAGGCTGTCAAGAGACCCAAATGAGACCACGCGTGCAACACGCTTGGCTCAGAGCAGGCGCAGAGGAGGCCCTCGGTGGTCTTCAGCATTATGTTGATTCCTCAGGCCCCAGGGCTGCCAGCTAGCCTTGCCTTTGCAGGTAGTGGACAAAACTTCCAAACACACAGATTCTAATTATTTCTTGGATTCTGGTGCCAACAACTAGAGCATCCCTCGTGAGTCCAGGCATCCACATTCTGAGTGTCCAATAGGTGTGACATTTCATCACCAAGTCCCTAAGCCCTGAGCCGACTCACTATCACCGAGCCTTCATGTCACAACAGGAAAATGATGAGATACTGACTAGTGCTCAGGTAAGAAACTCCAATAGTTTCTGTATCAGATCCTATAAAAGACAATATCATGAAGCAAAACATGGAGGCTTAGAGAGCAAGCCCAGAGACAAGCAGAGTGGGAACGTTGGTTTGCTCCTTCCAGGTGTCTGACCTGGGGCAGTTACTCAACTTCTCATTTGAGCCTTTATAACAAGTAGATAATAATAACTACCCCACAGCTTTGTTAAGGGGATCGCTGTAAGATGTAATGACATCAAGTGCTCAACACTCAGCCTGGTCCATAGGAAGGAATGAACAAATAATTTCTCATTATTATTTTATTATTGTTAAATGCAAAAAAAAATCCTACTTTTAGATTTGTTTTTCAGGTTCATAAATATTTTAAACGACTTATCTCCCCTTCTGGATGAGTCAGTCTGCTCTTTGATGTCTTTGAATAAGTCAGTCTGTGGCTAGAATCTTGTTCAGTGCCGTGTGCCTGGCATGCAGAGGTGCAGGGGCTTGGCAGGTGGGAGGACAGCAGATTTAAACAGCAATTTTAGCTGAGTGTACAAGAAGGGACATTTGAAAAGTCTATTTGAAATGTTAAAATAAAAAGTAATTTGGCAAGCAGGTAGAACAGGAGCACTCGAGGCCTGTTTCCCTAATGGCACGAGAAGAGGTCTGGACTGTATGCTGCTGTCTTCCATCTCCGATGTTCCTAAATAAAGCAGCCTGATTCTGCAAGGATCATCCTAGCTCCTGCTGTGTGCATTTGGCAACTTCTAGTCCCTCATGGCACTGGAAAACTTGGCATCTGTTGCTCTTCTCTGGGTGAAGGGCTCATACAAGCCCAGCCCACTGCTAGGGTGTATCTTCACTCCCTGCTAAGCCTGGAGGCTTGCCTTTGATCCCTGGGTTGGGAAGATCCCCTGGAGAAGGGAAAGGCTACCCACTCCAGTATTCTGGCCTGGAGAATTCCATGGACTGTATAGCCCATGGGTTCACAAAAAGTCAGACACGACTGAACGACTTTCAAAAAAAAAAAAAGTCTCCCTAGGAGCCACCCAGTTCCATCTCCCAGTTCTCACCATAGGCATCCTCAGAAGACAAAATTCCAACCAGAATTCCCAGAACTCACGAAATCTCTGAACAAAGGGCTTGTCTGTTTCCAGCATAAACTGCCAAGGTGTTCGGAAGAAAATATCCTTCTTTCCTCTACAGCTTTAGAGAATCATTCTTTTTTTAATATGTTCAGGGCAGAAAAAGCTAGCAAAGTATTGTAACTTGGCTTCTGGAGTGAAAATTTGCTTTGGGATTAAGGAAACATCGCCACCTGGTGGAATGATATTAAAATAACCGGACAAAGACTTATCAGCGGCTGTATGCTCCGCTTAGTCGAGTCGGATTCTTTGTGACTCCATGGGCTGTAGCCCCTCAGGATCCTCCATCCATGGGGATTCTCCAGGCAAGAATACTGGAGTGGGTTGCCACGCCCTCCTCCAGGGGATCTTCCCAACCCAGGGATCAAACCCAGGTACGTCTCCTCCATTAAAGGCAGATTCTTCACCACCAGCACCACCTGGGAAGCCACAGCTCAGCCCACGTGTTGTGTTGGTCGCTCAGTCGTATCTGACTCTTTGTGATCCGTGGACTGTAGCCCACCCAAAATGACTTACGAACTGAGACTAACACAGTCAGTCTCATTTTCATCCTTCATGTCCCCTCTTACTCCTCATCAACTTTATGGAGGCAGGAGAGGAAGACCAGAGGAGCTGCACCTGACATGAAGAGCATCACAGGGAAGTTTGGGATCTGAGAACTCTGTTTTATGTGTCTGACTCAGAAGTTATTGATTGTAATGGGGCTTGATTAATCAGCTCATTCTCTTAACTGGGCCAGGAGCAAATATAAGCCATAACAGTGGGGGATGTTTTCATGTCTGCTTGGAATATTTGCTTCCTGAAGACAGTGTGTTCAATGAGGCGAGTATAGGAAACCTCATTATTTATACAAAGTGTGAAAACCCATCACTGTGCAAATTGAACCATCTTATTATAGGCAAGAGGCTCCCCTGGTGGCTCAGTGGTTAAAGAAATCATCTGCTAATGCAAGAGATGGGGGTTTGATCCCTGGTTGGGAATATCCCCCGGAGTAGGAAATGGCAACCCACTCCAGTATTCTTGCCTGGGAAATCCCGTGGACAGAGGAGCCTGGCGGGCTACAGTCCATGGGGTCACAAAAGAGTTGGACACAACTTAGGGACTGAGCATAACAACGGCAATGTTATAGACACAACTATTTCCTTCTCTTATACTTCCCCATCACCTTGCAGTTCACTGCATGCATATATTTAAATGATTTAATCTTCACAAGCACCCTATGGTTGGCATAATTAGTCATTTCTGAGTAGAAAATAGAGGTTCAGAGAAGTTAAGTGATTTTCCAGTGGTCACACAGCTACCAATGGCAGCTCTGGAACTTGAAAGAAAGGAGGAAACAATATTTAACCTATAGTGGGGCAGGAGGGGTACATGTGCTTCCAGCACTGCTGTCCATGGTTCCTCCACTTGGCAAATAGAAAGACGGCCCTCATTTGGCCTGACAACTGCCGGAGCACCCAGTTTTCCTATGGCTGCCACCACATCATATTGTTATTTACTTGACTGTGGAGCACACTGCAAAATCCAAGGACATATGTTTTCATTTAAAACTGGCTTTGAAGGACTTCCCTGGAGGTCCGGTGGCTAAGACTCAATAGTCCCAATACAGGGTTCGATCCCTGGTCATGCAACTAGATCCCACATGCCACAACTAAGAGTTCACATGCCACAGTAAAAGATCCTGCGTGCCACATCTAGGACCCAGTGTAGCCAAATAAATATAAACATTTACAAGAACTCTGAGAAATTTTGCCAAATGTCACAGTCTCTCCTCTGAGTGAGTGACATAGGAGAACCACTCACCATCCCTTAGGCTGCCAACTGGGGTCCATGGGATTGTCAGGAGGGCGTTTTACCGACTCACCACCTAAACCATTTCAAGGAACCCTATTGTAAATCCCTGGCAATGAGGATTCTTTGTGCCTTATAAATACAGCCTCTCCTCTACTGTGTTGCTTCTCTAAACATTGGGACCCAAAGCCCAGTCTTCAAACCACTTGTGTCCTGTGTCTAGTCTCCCCCTCTAAGTGGGGTAATCTCATCACATGCCTTTAAATGCCACCTGTCTGCTGATAATCTCTGAATTTATGTCCACAAGCCCAGCCTCTCCCACTGTATTCCAGACTCATGTATGCAGCTGTCTACTCAACACCGCAGCGTCTAATGCATCAAAACCAGCATATCCACCTCCAAATTTTTATTTGCCTTCAGCCCCTCCACTCTCCTTCCACAATCTTTTCCATTGCACCAAATGGAAATCCCGTGTTTCTCAGTTTCTCAGTCTGAAACCCTCGGAGTCTTCCCTGGACTCCTCTCTTCCTCTCAGAACCCATGGCTCATCTGTCTTCACAGAACATCGAAAATCTGGTACTTCTCACCACCATCGCTATGCAGCCACCTTCACCTGGACTATTGCAATGGCTTTTCCCTACACAGCAACCAGAGTGGGTTGCCATTGCCTTCTCCAATACAGCAACCAGAGTCGTCCTTTTAAAATGTACATCAGGGGCTTCCCTGGTGGCTCAGAGGTTAAAGCGTCTGCCTCCAATGTGGGAGGCCCAGGTTCAATCCCTGGGTCAAGAAGATCCCCTGGAGAAGGAAATGGTAACCCACTCCAGTATTCTTGCCTGGAGAATCCCATGGATGGAGAAGCCTGGTAGGCTACAGTCCATGGGGTCTCAAAGAGTCAGACACAACTGAGCGACTGAACAGAACAGAACAATGAAATCTGCTAAATAGGTAAGTAATGAAAACACCAGAAATAGCAATAATAAAATGTACATCAGAACTATCATTGCTCCATGGATAAGAAAGCTTTGGTACATATACACAATGGAGTATTTTTCAGCCATCAAAAAGAATGCATTTGAATCAGTTTTAATGAGGTGGATGAAATTGGAGCCTATTATACAAAGTGAAGTAAACCAGAAAGAAAAACATCAATACAGTATACTAACGCATATATATGGAATTTAGAAAGATGGTAACCTTAACCCTGTATACGAGACTGCAAAAGAGACATAGGTGTATAGAACAGTCTTTGGGACTCTGTGGGAGAGGGTGAAGGTGGGATGATTGGGGAGAATGGCATTGTAGCATGTATATTATCATAAGTGACCAGTCCAGGTTCGACGCACGATACAGGATGCTTGGGGCTGGTGCATGGGGATGACCTGGAGGGAGGATATGGGGAAGAGGGAGGTGGGAGGGGGGTTCAAGAAAGGGAACACATGTACACCCGGGGCGGATTCGTGTCAATGTATGGCAAAACAAACCAATATATTCATGTAGGGTAATTTGCCTCCAATAAAATAAATTTAAAAATAAAAAAGAAAAAAAAAAAGAACTATCATTGCTCCAAAGCTTCCAAGGTATTTCCACCTTTCTCTCATGGCTGCTACATAATATAATTCCACTCACCTCTCTAACCTGCCCTCCAACCTTCACCCCCTTGCTGCCCCCATCTGTTGAAATGTAGGGAAACAGGAACAGGGGCTTCATTTTATCCCATGAAGCATGGAGCCCAGTGCCTAGACAAAATCTAAAACATACAAGATACTGAGTAAATAGAGGTGGAAACAAATGCCTTTTCCCTCTGTCTGGTTCATTCATTAACGCCATCAGTCCAGAGCCTGACCACAGCAACGAGTAGCCCCTGCTCACCACAGCTAGAGAAAGCCTACTACACACAGCAACAAAGAGTCCGTGTGCCTCAAAAAAGACCTGGAGCAGCCATAAGTAAATAAATAAATTTCAACTAAAAAAATAGGTTAGGGGGCCAGATGTGGCCCACAGACCATGGTTTACTGATCCCTGATCAAGGAAATACCGTGGAATATTACTCAGCCACTAAAAAGAATGAAATAATGCCATTCGAAACAACATGGATGAACCTAGAGATTGTCATGCTGAGTGAACTAAACCAGAGAAGGAGAAATGCCATATGACATCCCTTATATGCAGAATCTAAAAAGAAATGATACAAATGAACTTACTTACAAAGCAGAAACAGATTCACAGAGGGGAAGAATGTGGGGAAAGGATAGTTAGGGAGTTTGGGATCAACATGGACACACTATTGTATTTGAAATGAATAACCACTAAGGTTCCACTGTAAAGTACAGGAAACTCTGCTCAATGTTATATGGCAACCTGGATGGGAGAGGAGTTTGGAGGGGAATGGATACATGTATACGTATGGCTGAGTCCCTTTGCTGTCCTCTTGAAACTATCACGATATTGTCAATTGTCTGTTATTTATAAAGTAAAAAGAGTTTTTTAAGACTTTTTAAAAAGGGATGGAGACGTCGTTTGGGGAAAGAATCTTAGGAACTTGTTTGGAAATCAGCGATTTGTAGATGGCTGCTCACATCTACAGATTCTGTCTACTTCAGCTGCAGTATCTTCCAGTCTCCAGCCGCCCCCTCCCTGCTCACTTCAGACTGTCCCCCACAATGTGAATTAGCTCTGGCCAGTCTATCCTGTTGGGCTTCCCTGGTGGCTCAGGTGGTAAAGAATCCACCTGCAATGCGGGAAACCTGGGTTTGATCCTGGGTTGGAAAGGTCCCCTTGAGGAGGGCATGGCAACCCACTCCAGTATTCTTGCCTGGGGAATCCCAACGGACGAGGAGCCTTGGTGGGCTACAGTTGATGGGATCACAAAGAGTTGGACATGACTGAGCAACTAAGCACAGCAGAACACAATCTATCCTGTTATTTTATTGTTTGTCCTGAATTCAGTGGGTTTTGTACACTGACAGGCTCTCTCGGTTTGTCTCAAGTCTGAGGTCAAGGAGGGCTTCTGTCAGCAACCAAGGACCGCTGTTCAGTCCTGAATGGCAAGTTTTTCTTCCAATTCCAGAACTTGTCCCTATACTTGTGCTAAGTACATACTTACACCAACTCTAGCTTGTCTACTTGGTTAATACATTGTGTAGCATTCAATACATTGCTCCCTTAAATCTGTTTGTATATTTTATCTTTGTTTCCAAAGAAATCTGAACTAAGGCTAGCATATCCTTGAACTCCTGGCAAAATTTAAATGTTAATAACATAGTATACCTATAAAAAATGGATAGAGAAAAATTAAACATGCAGATTAAATTTTTAATTGTGTGCATAGCCAATACATTATAAATAACACAGAAAAAATTGAGAAAATATTCTTGCAATATTTAAAAACTATCATCCAATTCAGCAAAGTTACCAATGTCATTGACCAATGATTGATGGTCCAACATCAGCCATGCTGTTTTCCTTTCTACTTACTTGTTACATAAAGGAAAAATCAACCCACATTCATGTAGGAACTGCACTTGTTCATCAACTGAAACAATAGATCAGCTACATTCTGGATAGAAGAGCCCAGAGCAAAAATCAACAAAGGCATTTTAGGGAAATCCATTGGCTATAAGAAATTTGGCTTCCCTGGTGGCTCAGATGGCAAAGAATCTGCCTGCCATGCAGGAGACCCAGGTTCAATCCCTGGGTCAGGAAGATGCCCTGGAGAAGGGAATGGCAACCTGTTCCAGTAATCTTGCCTGGAAAATCCCAAGTACAGAGGAGCCTGGCAGGCTACAGTTGATGGGGTCACAAAAGAGTCGGACCCAACTAAGTGACTAACAAACACTCATAAGAAATTTACAATAAAGAGTATTATATCATTTGCAGTTTGTAAATTGTGTTTGCTCATTGTTTATGTCAATAAGCATTTATCAACACACCACTGAACACCAGTTCTTCCTGTACTTTAAACTATTTTGTTAAAGCCTGGGCCTGGTAATACACAGTTTTACAACTTTTGAGAATAAGTCATGTACCATATGGCAGCTCAGAGAAGGTCCCTGAGGTACACAGCCCATCTTCCCAAGGCATCCATAAAGAACTGGCTAATCTAGAAGCCATGAGCTCTGCAGGGTCCTGTACTCTCTTAGTTGAACCCCAAACATTCCAATGGAAACATACATTCTCAAATTCCTACACACTCCTGGGAAAATCCTATTTTCAAACCAAAATTGAATACGTGTTCTGAAAATGTCTGTTACACATGAAAACTAAGAATATTATAGGAAAGTTACGTCTTACGGTCACGTTCTTGGACTGCATAGCTTCTGGCCCTATGACGAAGGCGTTCACTCTTGAGATAGTTTTAAAACATTGACCAATCAATCCATGCAGATCAATTATTTAAGAGAATACTTGGACTTCAAAAAAAAATAATAATTTCAAATGTATTACTGTTGTTCCTGAGGAAGACAATTTCTGGCCAGGACAGAGAATCAGGCCAGTCTAAGAGAAGTGGTAAGTCTATTTAGAAAAAGTGCACCCCAGTTCCAGGATCACTAAAGCTATTTCTGGGTATAATGTAGTCAAGCATTCAAGAGTTGTAACTCTGGAATTATGACCCTAAGAATTGTGGGAGATTCTAGAGCTTCTATAACTGCCTTATAATTTTGTTTGGGGACTCTGTTTACATTCCTATGGACTGTCTCAGGCTGTGTGCGCTCTTAAAGGCAGTGACTATGTTTTCCTCTTAATCCCCCAAATGACAGATTGCACAGCATAGTGTAGGAGCTCTAACACTGCAAGAGGGAGAAAGGGACTCCTTGTAACTACTGGTGATAACTTAGCATCCTCAACCACTGCACTGGGACAGGGAGGGTGCAGGGTCCCAGCTCACACTTGGACGGAGGGAAAAATAGCTTTCATGCATCAGTAAGAACACGGGTCTTGTCCACAGAAGAGCTGGATTCAGAGCCTGGCTGTGCTCTGTGACCTTGGTAAAACTTCTTCCCAAATACCTCCACCTCTCCACCAGCACCCTTTAATACAAGCAACTGTCCCCTAGGCTGTGATGTCTGGTACAGCCTTCTCTTGGCTCTCCCTAAGTCCACTCCCATCCCCTCCAATGCAGTGATCTCACAATAACCAGAAAGAGTTTTGACACAACAAATCTCATTCCATTCCATGGCTCTTCATTGTCTCCCTGTGTCCTCAAAGATAATGTGTAGATTCCTTTTCAGAACACATGCACCCTTCACCATCTGTTCCCTGCACTGGTCCCCGGAGTGCTTTGGGCCACACCATTCACACCATTCCATTCTTTGCTCTGGGCACACTGGCCTCTCAGTAGCCAATCCCTTCTCCAGTGGATCTTCTCGACCCAGGAATCGAACTGAGGTGTCCTGCATTGCAGGCAGATTCTTTACCAGCTGAGCTGCCAGGGAAGCTCCTACTCCTCACTTACTCAAGCCCATTCTAGTCTCCAAGTCTTGCCTGGGCTCTTCTCTCCCCGTCTCCCATCTTCACACCTCATTTCATCCAGTTCATTCTTACCAGCTTACAGAACTCATGCACTGCCTCCGGAAAACCAGCTCTGGTTCTCCGGACACACCATCTCACATGTCTTCTTTATGGCCCTTATTTCAAATGCATCAAGTGAATTACTTGTAAAAGTATTTGTTTGTTGTCTGTTTTCCTCAGACAGACTAGAAGCTTGAAGCAGTCAGGGACATGTATGTGTCCTCGCCCATCACCACTCCCCAGTATCCTCATCAGCTAGCAAACAGTAGGTTCTCAGTAAATACCTTGAATGAACAGCTAGAGGAGCTTTATTCTTTGAAATTGTTTCCTCATTTCCAAATGGCAATAATGCCCACTTCATAGGACTGTCACAAGTATGAAGTTAGATAACTCATGATAAAGCTCTGCCATGGTGTCCTGTATATAGGAGACACTTAATAAGTGTTTGTTGAGTGACTATAAGCACTACAGCTTCTAAAATAGCACTTCTTTAAGTGGGCCCAGGAAGCAGACTAGGCTAGTAATTAGCACTTGTGAAGAGTTCTTTATTAAGTGATTAATACAACATAAACCTTGGTTATTGAGGCTAAGCTATTATTAAGACAAGTGCTGCTGATTGGCACTTGCTCGGCATGGGCCCTGGCTCCGTACCAGATCAGGACACTTGTAATATTGTCCTGGGTAATGGGCTCACCAAGATCTAGGAGATACAGCCAGAAAGGGGGCTGTTTAATGGTAGGGAAGTGCAAGGAGAATCCTGGTGTACACAGAGGCATGAGGATGCTTCCAGACTGGTGACTTCAAAATGCAACCCAGGACTTGGCAACCCACTCCAGTATTCTTGCCTAGAAAATCCCACAGACAGAGGAGCCTGGTGGGCTACAGTCCATGGGGTCACAGAGTCGGACATGACTTAGCAATTAAACAACAGCAACAAATACTTTTTAAAAAGGTATCTTTCACTCTTTCTTGGGAAATTCATAGGTTGTGAGTTCAAACAAAGCAAATGAGTAAACCCAAGAAACAGAAAGACAGAAAGTTCAGGACACAGGTGGTCCTACACCGGAAGATTGTTATACCTGGGAAGAAGGAAGGAGGTGAGGCTGGAGAGCCAGCAGGAATGGCCTCCGGAGCTGGGTGGAGGGGACTGCGAGAAGGGTCTGCAGGGGAAGAGGTAGAGCTGACAGACTCTCTGGTGGGAGGATCTTGTTGAGAGACGAGTAGGAGAAAAGAATTGGGGGGAAGGTTGGTGGTTAGAAAGGCAATCAAAGGAAAAATGAGGTGACTGTAAACTCCAGGGTGAGGGCGGTGGATGAGGACTAGTAAAAGAAAGACTATGTGCTCCTAAGACACAATGTAGCTCAACGGTGGGACAAAGGAGGCAATGTGGAAAACAGTGCTTGATGGATTCATTTCGATTTTTCTGTCTTTCCCAACTTAAAAAAAAAGTTGTCCATCTTTGCATTTTATATTGCAGGAAAATAAAATCAACTTTTTAAAATTTTTTATTGCAGTAGAGTTGATTTACAATGTTGTCTTCGTTTCTGCTATACAACAAAGTGGATCAGTTATGCATAGACATATATCCATTCCTCTTTAGACTCTTTTCCTAGATAGTCCCTTACAGAGCATTGAGTAGAGTTCCCTGTGCTATACAGCAGGTTATTAGTTATCTATTTTACATATAGCAGTGTGTATCTGGAGATGGCAATGGCAACCCACTCCAGTACTCTTGCCTGGAAAATCCCATGGACAGAGGAGCCTGGTAGGCTACAGTCCACGGGGTCGTGAAGAGTCGGATACGACTGAGCAACTTCACTTTCCCTTTTCACTTTCATGCATTGCAGAAGGAAGTGGCAACCCACTCCAGTGTTCTTGCCTGGAGAATCCCAGGGACGGCGGAGCCTGGTGGCTGCCGTCTATGGGGTCGCACAGAGTCAGACACGACTGATGGGACTTAGCAGCAGCGGCAGCAGTGTGTATATGTTAGTCCCAATCTCATGATTAAAATCAACTTTCCAAAACCTAAAACAGAACATCAGACTTGAACAGGAATAGGAATTGGAAAGCATGGCCTGGAGAACATCTGTAGAAGGGAAAGAAGATTGCCCTTTGGTGATGAATTTCCACATGGTGATGGGTTAGTGCATGAGGATATGTTTGGTCCAGAAGAGCTTCTTCCTTTCTCCCACATTCCCATCCACTAACATCCCAACCTGGCATCCTTCTAGTATTCAGGTCCCCCAAATTACAGGGCCTAGAGTGCTCTCCATGCCACCCCCTCACCATCCCAGCACTGAGTCAGTGGGTAGTGTGTGTGTGTGGTTCCTTCATTTCTGACATGTTGCCATCAATAGGAGTCACAGAGCACTTGGTGCCCATGTAATTCTCCTTTACAACACCCGGTACAGAGCATGGGGAATTAGGTACTAAAAATACCTAATGAAGATGCAGAGGAAAGGTAATAAAGCTGCAAGGTTAAATTCGTGAGCTGACCCGGCTTGAATTCTAGTTCCACACCTACGAGCTGCTGGCTGCAGGACCCTGGGAAAGGACTACCTTCTCTGGGTTAACTTATCTATAAAGAGGAGAGTAAAAGAGCCTCCATCACAGGGATGTTGTGTAGATTAATTGAGATGATGCTGAGTGACTGATGTTGTAAATGTCCAATAAATGCCAACAATTTTAATTATCTGCACTGTGGTGTGAATATAGAGAAGTCCCCACAACCAATCAGTCTTGTCATGCATGCCATTGATACACTCCACGTTGGCAAATATTTTTAACTAATAATTATTTTTTATTTTCAGCATTTTAGTTAATGGTACTAACAAGCTTACAAAAACAGCAACAGCAACAACAAAAACCAGCAAGCTCCTTCCTGTTCATCCCCCAAGTCCTATTCCCAGAAGCAAACACTTCTGCCTCTGTTAGTTTTTCTTTTGATATTTGTGTCCATTTTCCAAAATGATGTCTTTATGCCGGTATTCTTTGACACGTCAATTTTAATATAATGGTCAATAAACAGTTAGCTCTCATACCTTATTGTCCCTGTCCCTTCCTCCAAACTTCAGGTTAAACCAACAACCATCCTCTGCACTTTAATGACTACACATGTATTTCTTTTTCACCCATTAGTCAAGTAATACATCATGATTGCATTTCCTCTCTTGAAAGGTTTTTTGTTGTTGTTTTCCAGGAATTAAGCATTGCCTTCTTTACTTTTCATTTGCTTGATTTTCTTTGTACTTTTCATTCTTTTTCACAGATGTTCCAACATATTTGTTACACACATTTTAAATACTACTTCTGAATGTTTAAGCTGATCAGATATTCCTTTCGTTCCCTCCCCTGGCGCTGTCCTTCTGGAGCTGTCCATCCTTGCTAGCCTCACATGTAATCAGAACCCTTTGGCTGTTCCCTGTACTGTGTGCGATGAATACAGGGAAGTCCGTTTCTCAGAACCCATTTCTTCTACTTTTTTGATTCATGTCCTTGTTCTGATGGAGTATGTCTTCTAATACTTTGTGAGACTGTGTGCATAGGAGGCAAAATTTTCATCTTTATTTGTCTGATAGTATTCTAATTCCTCCCTCACATCAGGCTGTTGGTTGAACTGGATATAGAATTCCAGGTAAAAATAATTTTTCTCTTAGAAATTTAAGGAATTGCTCCCTCCCAGTGTCAGATTTCTACAAAGAAAGCTGATGCCATTCTAAGTTTATTGTATGTGATCCATTTCTCACTCTGGAAGTCTTTAGGACCCTCTTGTCCTAAAATTTCCTAAGGATGGGTTTCAATGTGGTTTTTTCCAAAATTTTTATCCATTTTCCTGGGTACAGGGTGAGTCTTTTCAATCTGGAAACCCACAGCCTTTTGTTCTAGACTCTTTTCTTAAAATGTTTCTCCTTTCTTTTTCTCTATTGTCCTTCAGAAACTTCTTTCGGTCGTTCACAACCTTCTGGGTTGATTCTCCATTGTTGTTTTTGAAATCTAAAGTTTTATTGCTTAAACATGATCTTCTAACCTTCTGTTTAAGTTTTGTTTTTATTTTGTCATATATGTTTTAGATTTCTAGGAATTTTTTCCTCTTCTCTGATTAATGTTTCCATGGCAACTTGTACTTCTTTCAGAGATATTTGGGCTGGCCAAAAAGTTCATTTGAGTTTTTCTGTATGATGATGGTACAGAAAAACCCAAACTAACTT
The DNA here is from genome assembly GCF_049115385.1 of Moschus berezovskii. Classification (NCBI taxonomy): domain Eukaryota; kingdom Metazoa; phylum Chordata; class Mammalia; order Artiodactyla; family Moschidae; genus Moschus; species Moschus berezovskii. Next base: position 69,431,704 of record NC_142473.1, on the reverse strand, counting down.
TTTGGCCAACCCAATATATGTTTTCAAAGGACAATAATTACATGAAGGCTTTTATTTTAAAACTTATTTTCTTTTCCTTGGTGTTTCTCTGCTCTTTACATTACCAGGTTCTTTTTCCTCTTTTAGTTAGTTTATTCTGTCACTGATTTTGAAAGTTTCATCAAAAGTCATCCTTTCTTTCCATAATTAACACCAAGTTACTGTGACAATTGATTAGAAGTTCTGTGTTAAAGGTCAGGCCCAAGTGGTGGCCATCCTGGAAACTGATCCAATAGTGAGCTGCTCTTTTACTGGGGCACTCTCAGAAATAAGGATCTGCGTGTTCTCTTGGATGACTCAGTTTCTCCGGAAAGAAATCTCCCAGTCTTCTACCTGGGGAGCTGGTCTAAGCTTGGCTGTGAGCATCCTAGAAGAATCCAAGATCTCGGGAATAGTCTTTCCTTTCTTCCTCGTTTTCAGGATGGGATTTCACCCTGAACTCCACCATCTCTAGGTCTCCCAGTACAGAGCAAGGCGACAGGCTGTAAAGTCTCCTGACTGTTTGGCACGGGGAGAAAAAAAAAAAAGACCTTGACATCCAAATTCTCTATATTCTGAATTTCAACCAGAATTTACTTATTTATTGCTACTTCTCATAGCACCTGTTATCTCTAAGCCTCAGCCTTTCTATAGCGTCTGACCAGTAAAGTAGCTTCTTTCTCCATTGGTTACCCCACCCTCATTCCTCATTCCCTTGAAACCACTTAGGTTTTCGCTTCCTCTGCTCTGGTAAGTCAATTTCCATTTCTCCAAATGTTTTCCATATTCTAAAATTTGTTGAATCGTCTTGTCCAATGATATATCCTCTTCCCCCTTTCTCTTTGTTTTACACTATCCCTTTTTTTAAGTTGAAGTAAAATTCATATAATAAAAAATTCATTTAAACCACTGTAAAGCGTACAGTCCAATGGCAAATAGTACATTCACAATGGTGTGCAGCCATCAGCTCTCTAGTTCCAAAACATTTCATCACCCTTAGAGGAAAGCCTGTGCCCATTAAGTAGTCACTCCCTACTCCTCCTTCCTCCTAGCCACAGCCAACCTGCTTTCCATCTCTATGGATTCACTTGTTTGGAATTTTTTAAACAAACAGAACCAAATAGTATGTGGCATTTTGTGACTGGTCTTTTTCATTTAGCGTAACATTTTCAAGGCTCCATGTTGTAGCTTACAAGAGCATTATATTCCTTTTTAGTCCTTCATTCCTTTAGTCCTTTTTATATTTCTTTTAATAATATCCCATTGTACATATTCAACAATTGACGGATATGTTTCTGCAGTTTTATTTATTTCCCATCAGAGGGGGATGAGAATTGGGAAAGGTAGATGATAAATGTGAATGGTGCCGTGTTTAGACAAAAGAATGCTCCTAAGCATGGTGCAAGCTCCATTCCATCAACCAGACATAAGCTTGGCTTTCATTTTCACCTCTTGTTTAAAAACTAAGCTCTGTGACCAGTCCTTGTTAGAACGACCATCAAAAGGTTGTAGTCCATCCCATCAGAGTCACAGGTAGAAATGCTTTCCTCTTCCCTGGCCTAGGATCTTTCAGCCAGCTGAGGAAATTCCCAAAAAGGTGTTTGGGAAGGTAGTCCCAAATTGTTTGGGGTTGCATGGCTGTCTGATGATTAGATAAGTGTGTCTTAACTCCAAGAATTTTTAGAAGCAAGTATAAAACTGATTAAGTATGTTAAGTCCATAGAATAATATTTCTGCATACAAGAATGCGTAGATAGTTAACATTTTGTTTGTTGTTTAGTCACTAAGTCATGTCTGACTCTTTTGAGACTCCATGGACTGTAGCCCGCCAATCTCCTCTGTCCATGGGATTTCCCAGGCAAGAATACTGAAGCTGGTTGCCATCTCTTTCTCCAGGGGATCACATAAGAACATATACTCTCATTCTACCGAATCATATATTCCATTCCCTAGAACTGGAGCCAGGTAATTCTAAAACATGGGCAACACCCCAGTTGGAGAATTAATGAAAAGTGATAAATGTATATTCTTAGGTGTCACGGCTCATTTTCAGAATATCTTAGGTGGATATAAAATAGCCTATAGAGAAAGAAAATTAAAATAAAAAGTTTATGTGGTGCTACTGTAATGTAATTTGCCAAAGAGATTAATTCCCAAGTCAATATCTAGAACAATAGCATTCAGTGTGCTTATATTGAAGTGTCAACCTCAGACTCTTGAATTTCTTAAAAATATAAAGTCAGAACCACTCCTGGAAAAGGTGGGGCATACTTCCCTAATGCCCAGTCAATCAGGTAATGAAAAAAAAAAACCCACAAGCACCCAGAGAAAAGAGTTCAAGGCAAATTCTTATTTCAACTTGGCCTTATACTTTGGCACCACTGGACATAACACTGACCTTCCTTTGTTCTGATTTCCTCTGCCAGCTTTCTCAGGATTCTGTGCTAGGGGGGTTTCAGCCCTTCCTGGGAGACCTCTCCGATCACATGAGAAGCAGAGGCCGCAGGGCGGGAGGCAGATTTCCCAGGCAAGCAGATCCCCCGTGCCCCTGCCTGACCTGGTGAGGGCACTGGACCCAGATTTGCACCAGTACACGAGTTTGCTTCCTATCACATCTGCCCTCTCTCAGGACAGGAAAGTCATGGGCACATCTTAATCAAGTCCAGAAAGGGCCACACTGGAGGTTTCTAGTTCTCTGATCGCCCTCTTCACAGGTTGAGAGGCAGATTCCGTGAGATGAGTGCCAAGTAGCCACTGGAGGAGGTATGGCAGAGCTCTGGTCCATCTCCCGTGCAGGCAAGCACAGCAGGGTTGACAGAAACATCAACAGGTACACAAGCATAGGACACAGCAGCAAAACATCAACAGGGCAGAGACGCTGGGAAGGGAGACACAGCAAAACAAGTTGGTCAGCATGTTTGTCAGATGGATAAGGGAAGCGTTCTTAGGAAAGATAAATGCAAGTATTTATGATGTTATTCCAGAAAAGACTGCAAAAAAGGCTTCCTCTCTGGTCCAATTCATCACCTCCAAAGTGACTGTTCCTGTAACCATCATCATCCCATCACCATTATCCCGTCGTCACCATCATCATTAGTACAAAGAAACAGTGAATGGGGCTTCCCTGGTGGCTTAGTGGTAAAGAACTCACTTGCCAATGCAGGAGACACGGGTTTGATCCCCGACTCTGGGAAGGTCCCACATGCTGTGGAGCAACTAAGCCCATGGACCACATCTACTAAGTTTGCATACCGCAATTACTGAAGCCCACACGCCCTAGAGCCTGTCCTCCACAACAAGAGAAGCCATCGCAATGAGCGTGCTGCAACTAAAGAGTAGTCCCCACTCGCCACAGCTATAGAAAAATCTGAACAACGAAAACCCAGCACAGCCAAAAACAAATAAATGAAAAATAACTGAAGGAGTGGCGGCCTGTACACTGTGCTGATCACACCCGACATGATCATCCATGTCAGGATCATCACAGCATCCCCATCGGCACCATCATCGGCACCACAACGCTTGGATAAAAAATGTCGATGTACCCATCGTGATGTGGTACTCTGCAAAAAGAGCAAGAAAAAGCTAGACCCAGGCCAGTCCTCTAGGACTGCACTGTCACCAGTTACTATTAGCTGAAGTGAATCTGGTGTTTACCATGTCCCAGACACTGTAAGGATTAAACCTTACAAAACACTATGAGGCATTAATGCCTCATCCTACTGAGAAGATAGATTTAGAGAGGTTAAGCGATGTGTCCAAGATCCCATGTCTAAGGAGTGGTGGAGCCACTGGATTTGGCCCTGAATCCGAACCCAGGGTTTCCAGCTTTATTACCTTATGCTGTACATTGCCTCCCACAGCCTTCCCAGTGGTCTTCAAATTAGGGTCTCTACAAAAAAGACCCGCTGAGAGCGGCAGAAAAACATTAGACCTGCTATTCATTTTTAGTTGTCATTTCATCATTTAGTTTCTATTTTATATGTGTTCCATAATGTACTTAATTTACCACCATAATAGAGGATGTGTACAATTTATAAATAAATAATTCATCTCTGGATACATGCTGAATTTTTTACTGATAGAAGTATATAGTCACAAAAGCTTACATATCACCCATTTGAACAAAACTGACATGGGCTGATTAGCCACATAGCCAGGTAAATAGAAAATTAAATCAACTGGACCTCAGCGTACCTCTGAGGAAACGCATCCAGTGTGTACAGTTCTGAATAACGATAATAATTGTATCCTGCAGAATTAAAGTTTGATTTCAACAAGTGACTAAAAATGAGGACATATCCTCTTTAATGGCTCCTCTTTGTTTATCGTACAAACTGAGTTTCTATTACTAATGTACCTGTTTTAGAAACAATAAACATGGATTAGTTGTCTAATAAATGCTTTAATTAAAGAGAGATAGGATTAGTTGTCTAATAAATATTTTCATTAAAGAGATATCATTTCATACCTTTCTAAGTCTTCTTTGAAAATGTCCCACATTTTTCTTCACTTAAAATGTAGATATATGCTTTTAAAAGGAATGTTTATCTTTCAGAGATAGATAATACAATTCTTGGGTGTAAAATGACACATGCTTCAAAATAATCTGGAGTCAGGGAGTGAATGGGGATCAGAAGAGATAGAATTGGCCAGAGCTGATCACTACTGAAGCTTGGAGATAGATATCTAGAGTATATGAGATCCGCCAACTTCTGTTTTAGTTTTAGTTTCATAATGAATAGTTTAAATATTTTTTTAAGTTACAACTTGATTTTTTTTTTCTATTGAGCACTGTCAAATTTAACATCTTTATACAGTCCCTGAAATTCTCCAGGGCAGAACACTGGAGTAGGTAGCCTTTCCCTTCTCCAAGGGAATCTTCCCAACCCAGGGATCGAACCCAGGTCTCCCACATTGCAGGTAGATTCTTTACCAACTGAGCTATCAGAGAAGCCCACTTTAAAAAGAGTTACAACTTGATTTTTTTCTATTGAGCACTGTCAGACTCAGCATCTCAGTTGAGAAAGGAGAATGATCAAGAGTTGGATTTCAAAGAAATTATTATATGCCCTTTCATGTCTTCATAAAATCATGATGTTTTTCTAGTAAATATGCATTCACTGTTGGCTATTGTGCTAGAATCAACCTCACATGAGGGTACAATTAAGAGGGGAAAAAGAGGCTTTTAAAAAAATTGCATTAGCTGTATGGGGAAAAAGTCAGAAAAGAAACAAACATCATTATCATTGAAAGGAGTCCTTGGAAACGAAAAGAGACTCACAGACTTAGTATAATGAATTTATGATTGCCAGGGGGATGGGATAGTTAGGGAGTTTGGGAAGGTCATATACATACTGCTATATTCAAAATGGATAACCAACAAGGACATACTGTATAGCACATGGAACTCTACTCAATGTTATGGGCCAGTCTGGATGGGAGGGGAGTTTGGGGGAGAAGGGATACTTGCATATGAATTCCATGGACAGAGAAGCCTGGCGGGCTACAGTCCATGGGGTTGCAAAGAGTCGAACACAACTGAGTGATTAACACAGTCCACGTATGTATGGCTGAGTCCCTTCACTGTTCACCTGAAACTACCACAATATTGTTAATCAGCTATACCCCAAAGCAAAATAAAAAGTTTGAAAAAAAAAAGAAAGAAATGAGTCCTTGCCAAACACTTTTCAGCTAACGCTATTGGTGTAGGTGACAATGTTAGGACATTTCACACACAGACGGTTGATGCAGAATCTGGTTGGAATCTGGAAATCATCACTCAGAGGCACAGCAAACAGTTTGAAGGATCCCAGGTGACATCTCAAAGGACATACAGTGAGATGCAAGTCGCAGTTCCCAGAGGGACGAGAAGAACCAGCAAATGGTGACCACTCTTCCATTGGTATTAAGCCACAGAGCAGCTCGCCCACATGTTCATCAAACAATGCAGAGAAGGCAGGAAATGGCAGTGTTCACCATGGCCCATAGCTACTGAAAGAGCGGGAAGTCACTCGGGAAGGGAACACCCACCTGTTGGCATCACCAGCGCTCCAAGAAACCAGAGCCATCCCTGCCAAGAGGCCTCAGGCAAGAGTCCTTCCAGAGTTCAGACTCCAAGCCCTCTTCGATCCTTCGTGTTCTGAGTAAGAGTTTCCACACTGAGGGCTCATTCCAATTACATCCCAAGATAAGTATCAGAATGATAGGTAAAAATAGGCTTGGCTTAGCCAAAGCACACAGTGCTACAGGGAGGGAATGGGCTGATTAGGATCTCTCGTGGCTGTGACGTCTTGTTGGAGAGCCGCTGAGGGCATCTGGGGCCGTCATCAGATTGTGCTACCGAGAAAGCTGTGGGGGAGAAGCACAGACATGCTTGCTGTGACACAGGCTTTCCTGGGAAGAGAGAGGAGGTGGGCCCATCCGGTCCCCCTCCCCAGGACATTTGAGACAGAACCAAAGAGGCTCTGGAGGAGCCAGGATGACGTGAGAAAGGTGAGGTTGTTGGGCCCAAATGGTGGACTGTACAGTGGCCGAGTCCCGGAGTCACAAAAATTCAGAGATGGGAGAGGATGAAAATGTCACTAGTGTCACCCCCGTCCAGGTGAAGGAGCCAAGGGATGAACTGGGGTGGAGCGGAGCTTTAGATTCACCATAATCTCCATCAACAAACCTTCAGGTTGCCCGGAAGTAAATACATAAAGAGAAAACAGGGCTTGCTCTGCACGTGCTGCTTCAGGGAACACCTGTCACTCCTTCTGAAGAGATCAACATCCCGAAGCACCTCCCATCGAGGAATTTTCAAAGCACCCTTGCCCATCCCACCCTCCCAGACAGTTAATGCTTGAACAGACCCTACAAATCGTCAACATCCTTAGAGAACAGGACCTCACAGTCCCCAGAGAAAGTCTGCCTTGGGTCTGAATGGGACCTTCTGGAAAGATTTCCTGGCCATTTGGCAATAGATATCATGAACCTAAAACTGTTCTCATTCCTCTTAACCCTTAATTTCTTGGATCTGCACAAAGGAAGCTCTCCTCAATATGATAAAAGTTCTGCATAGCATTCTTTAAGACAACAAATGACTGGAAACTATGGGGGGATAATAATAGATGCTGCTGCTACTGCTGCTAAGTCACTTCAGTCGTGTCCAACTCTGTGTGACCCCATAGACGGAAGCCCACCAGGCTCCCCCGTCCCTGGGATTCTCCAGGCAAGAACACTGGAGTGGGTTGCCATTTCCTTCTCCAATGTGTGAAAGTGAAAAGTGAAAGTGAAGTCGCTCAGTCGTGTCCGACCCCTAGCGACCCCACGGACTGCAGCCTACCAGGCTCCCCCATCCATGGGATTTTCTAGGCAATAGTACTGGAGTGGCTTGCCATTGCCTTCTCCGAATAATAGATGCTACATCCACTCAATTGGATAATATTCAGCCATATAGAGAATGGGGTAATATGAAAAGATGCTTACAAGGTACAAGTGTTAAGAAATCAGGATGCCGAATTCTGTACTCATTAGGGTCAATCTATTTATTTTAAGAAGACTTATTCACAAAAATGACTAGAAATGATCCCACTTATATGAGGCACCTGGAATAGTCCAATTCATAGATAGAAAACTAGTGGTTATCAGGGGCTGAGGAAGGGGATAATGGGGAGTTGTGGGTTAGGGGGTACAAAGTTTCAATTTGGGTTAAAGAAAAGTTCTGAAGATGGATGGTGGTGGTAGTTGCATAATAATGTGAATATACTTAACGCCACTGAACTGTACACTTAAAAATGCTTAGAAAGGTAAATTTTATATGTGTCAGTTCAGTTCAGTTCAGTCCAGTCGCTCAGCCATGTCCGACCCTTTGCGACCCCATGAATCGCAGCACGCCAGGCCTCCCTGTCCATCACCAACTCCCGGAGTTCACCCAAATTCATGTGTATCGAGTCGGTGATGCCATCCAGCCATCTCATCCTCTGTCGTCCCCTTCTCCTCCTGCCCCCAATCCCTCCGTATTTTATCACAATTTTTAAAGACACAAAAATATGCCTAGAAGGAAATAAACAAAAAAGTAAGAGAAGCTGTATTTGAGTGGGAGAACCTTCCATGTTTTTTTTTTCCTCATTTAGAATTTTTTGTATTCTTTAAATGCATATGAGGAATATATCTAGTTGACCATGGAAAAATCCAATATATCTTATTTTAAAAAAAAGTGTATTTCAACATGAGATTGCATAAAATGTACCTATTATCTTCTACAGAGCTTTTCAAGGCAATAATAATAATACACTTTCCTCAGGTTAAATGTCTTGCCTTGACTGAGTGCCCATTTTACAGAGGAGGAAACTGAGGCTTGTTGAGGTGGGTAACTTCTCAGATCACAGAGTGTGTTGGCGGAAATGGTTTTGATGGTAATGACCTTTGCAACCTCAAGCCATTGATAGGGAATGTGACCAACACACGGTCACTAGGTCTAGACACTTGTTTTGTCCTCAGATCTAAGCTCCTCTAATCCATAGAGAAAAAATCCCATCCATTGTTTTGGAATTCTAGCTAGCCTCCACCTACCTTAACTTTTCAGCTTTCATGAGAAAGAAACAATTGGTTTGAAAAAAAAAAAAACTCTTGGATTTAATCCAAAAAAGACAACCTCTTGATGGATCCCATAGCTAGCCGACAAATTTCAGTAAACTTCCTCTACCCTCTGCTTCTCAGGATTAGGACCCTGAGGCCTTGAAACTGAATCATTAAGGACTTAGTTATGCTCAGGAGGAGGGACACCCTGAGGTAGGAAATTTAGACTCATTTATGTTGGAACTGTTTTTTACAACAAGGGCTCTTAGCTATTTAATGTTATAATTTCAATCATTTTCATCAGTTAGAATATTGAGTTACCTGCAGCAGCTATTCCTCCCATATTCTGGTAGTTTTTCATTTTATAAAAGGTAATAGACTATCCAGTGGACTTACATTAAAGGGTCTGAAAAGCTTCAACAAAGAAGGTGAATTTCCTTCTATGTTCCAGGCATCTCTTTACTTAGTCTCACTTCACACTGATTCCCTTTGACTCCAATTTGCAGCTAACTTTAATTTCCCCTGATAGCTAGCTCCATGACCTTTGCAATCCTGGAAATGAAAAATCTGGCAGTTCGTCGCAAGCACAAGAAATATTCATGAACCCTTTGCTAAGTCCACTGAAACGAAGGAAAGCAATTCTGGTATCCAGCAACCAGTAATTAAGGAACAACGCCTCATTAGTAATAGAGAGAATATGGGGCAATGAGAGGTCTCAGCCAGAACTCCTGCCGAGCCTAGAGAACCAGCTTGGTTGGTGGAGGAGACAAACAGATACCAGTGAGTCAGTCAAGTTTAGTGTACACTGAACACCATTGATACAGAGGGTATCCTGTGAATCAACACCAAATTGTCCTCTGAATCTCCAAGTGCTGTGGAAGTCACAACAATATAATAGGATGCCTGGAAGACAAGTCATGATAAAGAATCCATAGCCAAAGTTCTAAACAGGCATAGGGAGTGGGCTTCATCTCAAATGTCAGCTTTGATTGACAGAGGCTGCACAGAACACTGCACCAAGAAAGACTTGGGCTCCTGTCCCAGTGAGCCGGTAAAGTGTTGTCTGTGCTAAGGTGTGGCAACGTCAGTGACTGTACCAGGCATTTGCCAGCTGTAGCCCCTACTCTCATGAGAATTACTTTTCTGAAAAAAAAAAAAAAGAAGAAGAAGAAGCTGCCCAGGCAACACCAGCCGCAGGCAAAATCAAAAGGAAGATGAAATTTGCTTTTAACAAACCAAGCTTCCCTCTGACATTTCCCTTCTCCCAGTCTCCAACCAGCCAGATAACTTTCTGTTCTTTCACTAATATGTCAGACCCTCCATTTTCTTCAGGGAGCTCATGACAGTTTAAAGGATTCACATTTCAAAAGAAATCAAAATGTCCTTCGAAGGAGCTGATGAGAGGGAATTGGGACCACTACTCAGCAGAAGGAGTTGGGAGGAGGAATTCTGCTTAATCCTGTCAGTGGTGATGGCTCCAATAGAAAGAAATTCCTGAATCTGAAGAAAGGAGGAATTCATGTTTCCACTGCCTGATCCTACCAGCCCTAACTCTGACTTTCTTCCTCTGTTACAACCAAAAACACAAAGATGTCTCTCACAAAATCTGGAGGCACTGAGTGGAGAATCCCATAATCCAGAGAAGCCTAAGTAGAATCCTCACACTGGACCCAGAGAGAAGTCAGTCATGTCTGACTCTTTGCAATCCTGTGGGCTGTAGCCCATCCGGCTCCTCTGTCCATGGGATTCTCTAGGCAAGAATACTGAAGTGGGTTGCTGTGCCCTCCTCCAGGGGATCTTCCCCACCCAGGGATGGAACCCGCATCTCTTATGTATCCTGAATTGGCAGAAGGGTTTTTACCACTAGCACCACCTAGGAAGCTAGATAAAAGTCAGTTCAGTTCAGTTCAGTCGCTCAATCGTGTCCAACTCTTTGCAACCCCATGGACTGCGGCATGCCAGGCCTCCCTGTCCATCACCAACTCCTGGAGTTTAGTCAAACTCAAGTCCATTGAGTTGGTGATGCCATCCAACCATCTCATCCTCTGTCGTCCCCTTCTCCTCCCCACTTCAATCTTTCCCAGAATCAGTGTCTTTCCAAATGAGTTGGTTCTTCGCATCAGGTGGCCAAAGTATTGGAGTTTCAGTTTCAGCATCAGTCCTTCTAATGAATATTCAGTACTGATTGCCTTTAAGATGGACTGGTTGGATCTTGCAGTCCAAGGAACTCTCAAGAGCCTTCTCCAACACCACAATTCAAAAGCATCAATTCTTCGCGCTCAGCTTTCTTTATAGTCCAACTCCCACAAGTGGTCTTTTTTTCTGGGTTTATTGCCTTCCTCCTAGAAGTTACAACTAACTCATGTAAACAGTCCTTTCTCTCCCCTCCACCAGACCTGGGTTCCTGGTGTCAACAAAGATGGAAGGACAGAGGAGACTCGAAGAATGGAACAAGAATAAATTCTGTAGCCAAAACATAGATAGTAGCTGTCCAAAGGTTTTCCACTTGTGTTTCAGTTGACTTCATCCCACATAGAGAGATACCCCTCAAAACCTCTCTTCTTCCTCAAAATGTCAAGGATTGTTATTTCAGAGCAGCTGGCACTGGGTCTCTGGCAGCCCTGTTCAGGTCTCAGAAGCCACTGGGGATGGGAGAAAGGAGACACAGCAGGAGAGGTGGGGGATGGACAGCCAGAGGCCATCTTTCTTCCTTCATCAGGGTAAAAGCTTGGACAAAAGGAAGAAGAACTTAGACGAGGCTTTCTCCTTTTCATGTCCAGGGTAGCACCAAGTCAGGTCCCAAGGTGAGACTCGAACTCATAGCTATGAAAACTAGATCCGGGTAGCAGAGTGAGCTCATGAGGGGAGAGCTCCATCTCTGGTCTTGCCACACATGCTCACTTTACTCAGGAAACTGAGCCAAGTGTCCTGGATGGTACTTTACCCTCCCCATTCTGAACCAAAAGAGTTTAGAGGCTGCCCTTACAAACCTCCAGGTCCCTGGACCTACCTCTCTGCTCTCCAAGATAAGCTAAGACATCTAGTAAGTGATGAATAAATGGATGAAATCAATAGTTGACTCTGGGTCTTTCGGGCTGCGTGGTCCACCCAGGGTTAGACCTTTCTGAGTAAGTCCCCTGCTGGTGAGGATAAAAGGCTGTCCCTCTCAACTATTCCATGGAGGCAGCTGATCTTATCAAGCCTTATAGCTAAGTCAGCCTCATCTAGGGACACTCTGTAACCCCTGAGCTGATCCTAGTCCACCTAGTCAGAACATGTTTCCCCCACTGGGCCATCCAACCCAACCCTGCCCTTCCCAGCATGGTTACCCCTTCATCCCTGTACCCCCTGGCACATACCCAGCATGGGTGAATTGCAAGGAATTTAGGTCAGGTCAACTCTAATATAAATCCTAGCTCAGTCATTTTTGGCTGAAAAACCCAGCAGGTTACTTAACCCCTCTGTGTCTCAAACTGTAATAGATGGATAATAACACTTCACTGGTATTCTATTACCTCCACTAATGGCAGGACTGCCAAGACGCTCAACGCCAGGGCACTCTATTTGCAAAGTGGCCTGTGCATATGGCACCCCCTGGAGTTGTGCTTGGTTAACTGCATGTAGCAGCCCTGCAGCAGAGACAGGCTTCTCCTCTGTCCTGTCCCTTGATCTGCCATAAGTGCCCAGAATAGCGCCTGACTCAAAGTAGGAACTCAGTAAGTGTATGAATAGAACCTTTGTAAGGACTCCATCCTTGATTCAATGGACATGCATTTGAGCAAACTCTGGGAGACTGTGAAGGACAGGGAAACCTGGCGTTCTGTAGTCCATGGGGTCTCAAAGAGTCAGACATGACTAAGCAACTGAACAATAAGAAAGGACCCCAATAAATGATTTGTGTGAAGAGCCTGGTTTTGGAATAGATGCTCAGTAAACGGAAGTAGTGATTACTGTTCTTGATGATGTTACTGAGTATAAAAAAAAGTAAAAGCTTCCAGGCCTGGCTTTTACAAATTCATGGGATGCTGGGTGTAACTGTGGAGGGCCATTCTCCATCAAGCCCTCAGCTCCTGATGAAAGTTGCTTTTCTTACATCCTTCCGAATGGTTGCTGGAGACTTTGCCCTACTCTCCTGCTTGGCCTGGTCTGTCCTCTTCCTACCCCCAGCCCAGCTCTGGCCCAAGCCTGACCCCTAAACCACTGCAGAACAGCAGAGCTGCCATCTGGCTCCCATGAGGATTGCTATCTCACCTTCAGGTAAAAGTCAGGACTTTCCTCTCCTTTGGCTCTTCTTGGCTCCTTCATTTGGCATCAGGACCACTATTCAGTAGCCAGTCCTACTCAAAAGCCACAACTCCTTCTTGGAAACAGCACAGAGCTGAAAACAAGGGACCCAAACATCTCTGCCAAGAGGGACATTGCACAACACTAGCACCATGTTCCGGGTGAAGGGAACCCAGTTTTAGAGAGGAGGGCATGCATTCTCCCCTAATCTTGATGGTGGTGGAGGGGTGGGGGGGTGGTTATGGGTGTTTGAGTGCGTCTCATTCAAAGGGCTATTTTGGTTTTGTAAGTCAGATGACTCTGGCTTCAACCTAGATGTGCCTCTCCATATTCACTATCACCACACCCACGGGGATAATCTTTCTTCAAGGGACAATAAGTGGCTGCCACCTTTGTATAATATGAACAACGTCAGGAAGGAATCCACCCCAGAAATATGATCTCCCCGGATGACTGGAATTCCACCATTAATGATTCACTCCTTTGGGGTGAGCACACCCACTGTCTGGCTGTGCTGGAAAACACAAATTCTCCTGGAAGAGGTAACACATTAAGTTCCTAACAGCTGGAGTGAATATCAGGACTAATATCCTCCTGATAGGAGAGATATGGAGGTGCTGGGCCCATGGGGTTGGAATGGGTCTTGTAAGAATCAGAGAAGAGGGAAGGTATTGCAGTCAAACTTTGTTCTCATCACCAGGTGTCCTGGAGCAGGCCTGCCTGCTCCACCAAGGCAGCTGGCTCTGGAGCTGTTAATTTTCATGAGTTGCTCAACAAAGGATTCAAAAAGACAACACGCACAAAGGGCTAACTCTGTACCCCTACATGAATTGGTATTCAACACATGTGGGTCTGTCCTGTCCCTACTGTGGATGGAAAGATGTGTTTGCCTTGAGAGGAGAGGGTTGGTCCGTATCTGCCCCTCGTCTTCTGGGAAAGACAGGTCAAAGAAATTAGGTTTCTCCTTTATTCCTTATTCAAGTAAGGGCCTTCCTCTGCCCCACCAACCCATCTGACCCATGGATATTTCACTGCTGTTGTGGGAGAAAGAGGGGGTTGGATATAGGTGTTTGTTCAGTTCAGTTCAGTCGCTGAGTTGTGTCCAATTCTCTGCAACCCCATGGACTGCAGCACGCCAGTCCTCCCTGTCCATCACCAACTCCTGGAGTTTACTCAAACTCATGTCCCTTGAGCCGGTGAACTGCTCAATGGGGACCTGGTTTCTTGGTCCCAAGGCTGTGAGAGTTGGAAGAGCCTCTTGCTTGATATTGATTCTGCTGTCCTTCCCAGCCCTGTGAATTCTCTCCTGTAGACCAGGCCCTTCTGGGCCTCAAGAAGCCGAGCTCCAAGGACTGCATTGCCAGCCTCCTTTGTCCTCTGCCTTCAACTTACAGTTGGCCAATGGGAGGTGCCAGAGGAGATTGGGAAGCATGAGGAGAGAAACACAAGCGATTACTTTCCTCCACTCCCTCCCTGCTGGCCAGGGTTGGGGCAGTAGCTGAACCCCCAAGCTATGGCCACAGATCCCACGAGGCAGCCGCTCTCACGTGGCTGCAGTGCTCACGGGGAACATCTACCCAAGAGTGGAAAAGATTGCATGCTTTTGTTGGTCCCTGGGTGCACTGCCATCTCTTACTGGCCATCATCCCTTTATTTCCCATCCACCAGGATTGCTGGAAGGACCACATGGGATTTCAGAAGCAACTTCTTCACCTGTACTTGCTGAAAGATGACATGCCCAAGATGAGAAGCTCCCCTTTGGGAGAAGCCATGTAGACATGTAGATTAAGATAAAAACCAACCTATTGCTCAGCCAGTCCATTCCCACGACCCTTGGGCTCACCCTGGATGCCCAGAAACACTTTCTCCATTTGGGGCAGGGATTTTAAGGAATATTTCTTTTCCTTTCGGTTTCTCACAGTCATTTTCATCACTTCTTTAGTTAGTGGCAATTTTTCCTGAAAGTCTCCACATTGACTGAGTCAAGGAGTTGTCAATCAAAGATGTTACACTTTCTCGAAGAAAAACAAAACATTACACAGATGCAGGTTTGTCCTCTTTAATCTCTTTCTTTATTGAAATTGTCCAATTCATGCTTTAAACCAGAATGTTGTTTATTCCCCAGTTCTAAAATCTCCACATGACCAAAAAAAAAAAAAAAGTTTTGTAAGTGCTATCAGTTCAGTTCAGTTCACTTCAGTCGCTCAGTTGTGTCCAACTCTTTGCGACCCCATGAATCACAGCATGCCAGGCCTCCCTGTCCATCACCAACTCCCGGAGTTCACTCAAACTCATGTCCATCGAGTCGGTGATGCCATCCAGCCAACGGCCCATAAAGTTCATCTCATTTCCAAAAGCTGGGAGGGATCTGCCCAAGGGTACATCATTGGCAGAGCCTGGGCCAAAACCCTAAGATTCTTGATGCCCAGGATCAGTAGACTTCCTACTAGTCCACATATGTGGGCAGCCCACCTACTGAATCAGAGCTCTTAGACTATTGAACTGACTTGTTTCCCCTACAAGACTGTGAGCTCAGAGCCCTCACCCAGCTGAATTTACATATCTGTTCCACTTAAAAGACTGAAAGCTCAATAAGGAGGGAGCCAAGCCATGTTCATTATCTTACCTGCAGTCCCTACTTCTGTGTCTAGAACATTAATTCCAACTGGAATGCATGACATTCTGTGTGCAGATCTCTGCACTTCCAGGCATCAGATGTTCTCAGACACACTCACTCTCCCCAGCCCTCATGAGTGAGCACTGATAAAGAGACCATTGAGAGTCACCAGCTGCTTACAGCAGCCCCTCAAGGCCATCCTCATGCAAGTTCCATGACTAGGGCCTTCACTCTTAATATCTGTGCACAGGAGAAATCTAGGTCAAATGAACATCCAGAGAAGACTTAGAAAGAAATGAATGGAAAGAGATGGCTTCAAAGAGCATGGTGGGTCCGTTTTCACAGAAGGCAGTCCCCTGTTCATTGACTACTAGCTATTAGCAGCTCCTATAATTGTTTAATTCCTACCAGGCCCAGTTTTCATCTCCATGTGTATGTGTGTGTACACATGCTCAGTCGCTCAGTCATATCTGACTCTTTGCAACCCCATGGACTGTAGCCCACCATGTTCCTCTGTCCTTGGGATTCTCCAGGTAAGAATACTGGAGGGGGTTGCCATTTTGCATCTCCATACGTGTTCTCTATTGACCCTTATAACTGTCCTACAAGTAAAGTATTATGTTCCTTGGTTTTTAGCTGAGGAAATCAGATTCAGAGAGGTTAAGCATCACTTTCATGTCTGCACCCATCCCTCTTGACTGTGATGCTTCTTCCAAGAGAACCCTGGATTTTCTTAAAACACCAGTTCATAACATCACCTGACTAGCCCTTTCCCTTGTTCATTACAATCCAGTTCCAAAATAGAAATTCAGGGAAAGGTGTTATGCATGCGTGCTCAGTCGCATCTGACTCTGCAACTGTTGAATTATAGCCCAACAGGCTCCTCTGTCCATGAGATTTTTTGAGCAAGAATCCTGGAATGGGTTGCCATTTTCTCCTCCAGGGGAGAGGTGAGGATTTTGACAAAGTGGAGGGTTCGAGACAATCCGTCTGGTTTGCTCTGAGAAATGGCTTTGAGCCAACAGAGGAGCTGGTATCCAGGGGGCTATTAGCAAAGTCTAGCCCTCAGTATGCTGCTTTTCCCATTTCCACCTCCCACTATAGAATACTATCTGGATTCATCACAGCAAAGCATATTAGAGGTTTTCAATTCATTATCTCATTTGCACTGCTCAACAACCCTGAGGTAAGAAAAGATTACTATCACCAGTTTAAGATGAGGAAATATCAGCTCAGGGAGGTTGTTACTTGTCCAAATTTCCACAGCTAGTAAGAGGAGGAGACAAGCTCCAGGCCAAGCCTTCTCATACCGATTAGTTCACCTCTCCCTGCCCCTATCCCTGTAGAGAGGAATGTGAGGGATGGGAATTAGATGAAGCCAAAGTAGCCTTGGCCTTGACCCAGCCTGCTCCGAACCACAACCTCAGCCTCCACCACCGGATGGAGGAATTAAGTCATTCCGTGGATGACTTAATTACTCTTCAACACCAGCCAAGATGGCTGCCAAGTTCAAGACACAGCCGCTTGTTCTCTGCCTCTGGTGCCCAGGGGCACCCTGGGAATGGCAGGCAGGCTTTGGTGGCAGGGTCTGGGAGGAGAGCAGGGCTCCCTTCTGACAACAGAAAGCTGCAAGGCACACGGACTGGCCACAGGACAGAGTTGGAGCAGCTATGCTAATTCAAGGAGCTTCCAGTGTGGTGACCAACACTGCAGAATCCCATTTGTGCTGTATGTCCAGAGGACACAGGGAAAGAAAAAGATAGGGAAATGGAGGCGAGAGGTAAATTCCACTTTACAACTCCTTTAGCACTTGGACTGGTTAATACGAAGGGTGGCGTTTGGGTTCAAACGCCAGCAGCATCATTTTCCAGTTCTTCCCTGAGTCTGTTTCCACATCTTCATCAGGCTGCTGGGCAGACCTGAGATGCAGTTTGTGGACATAGCTCTGAGTACTTACTATACTCCAGGTGCTCAGTACTAGATACTGAGGGCACCTTTCGTCTGAAGGGCTCTGTGAGGTGGAGACTCTTCTGTCGCTCTTTTATGATGAGGACAGTGTCTCAGAGAAGGTGAATAATTTGCCCAAGACACAGCCAAAAAGTGCTGGGGCTGGGGTGATGAATGTCAGCTAGTTGCAACAATTCTAATTTTCATCGATGAGCTCCTTGAAAGCAGACATCAAAACTTGGATTTGGTTTTTTTAACTATGAAATATTTCCAACAGAGAGTAGTAGTGTAATATTACAAATGCGTGGGTAGCAAAAACTCAGGCTAAGACATAAAATGTTGAAGTTTCTGCACACATCCCTAATCCTTTACTCCTCACCCTCCCCAGAGAGAATGAATCATTCATTCATCCATCATTGTTTGATAACTACTTGCTCCATGCCATGACTGGCTTCTAGATGTTGAATTGTTTTCACCATTTTCCTGAATTAGGAATTCATCATTTCCATCCCTGTTCTATACTTTTACCATAATTCAGGTATACGCGCACATGTGTGTGCATGTGTGTATGTGTGTGTGTGTGTGTGTGTTAGTCACTCAGTCGTGTCTGACTCTTTGCGACCCCATGGACTATAGCCTCCCAGGCTCTTCTGTCCATGGAATTCTCCAGGAAAGAATACTGGAGTGGGTCGCCATGCCCTTCTCCAGGGTATCTTCCCAAACCAGGGGTCAAATCCAGGTCTCCTGCATAGCAGACAGATTCGTTACTGTTTGAGCTACCCGAGAAGCTCAGTTCAGTTATCCATTAGCAATATTTGATATTTGTTACATGGTTTGAAACTTTGTATAAATATTAAAGCATTTCTAAATCATTCATAAATATCAGTTCAGTTCAGTCACTCAGTCGTGTCCAACTCTTTGCAACCCCATGGACTGCAGCATGCCAGGCCTCCCTGTCCATCACTAACTCCTGGAGTTTATACAAACTCATGACCATTGAGTCAGTGATGCCATCCAACTTTTTGAGATAAAAGAAAGAGACAGAAACAGAGGGAGCATCCAATATATTAATCATAAATGTCATAGCAATAACAATAAATACATTAAGTTGAACTGAAAAAATATACTCCTTCTTAAGAAAAGAAAAAATAGGAGCATTTCACTTTATCTTGAGCAATCTCACTTCAAATGACTCAAGACCATCTCCAAGAAAAAGAAATGCAAAAAGGCAAAATGGTTGTCTGAGAAGGCCTTACAAATAGCTGAGAAAAGAAGAGAAGCTAAAGGCAAAAGAGAAAAGGAAAGATATACCCATTTGAATGCAGAGTTCCAAAGAATAGCAAGGAGAGATAAAAAAGCCTTCCTCAGTGATCAATGCAAAGAAATAGAGGAAAATGATAGAATGGGAAAGAATAGAGATCTCTTCAAGAAAATTAGAGATACCAAGCGAACATTTCATGCAAAGATGGGCACAATAAAGGACAGAAATCATATGGAACTAACAGAGGCAGAACATATTAAGAAGAGGTGGCAATAATACACAGAACGATACAAAAAAGGTCTTCATGACCCAGAAAACCATAATGGTGTGATCACTCACCCAGAGCCAGACATCCTGGAATGCGAAGTCAAGTGGGCTTTAGGAAGCATCACTACAAACAAAGCTAGTGGAGGTGATGGAATTCCAGTTGAGCTATTTCAAATCCTAAAAGATGATGCTGTGCAAGTGCTGCACTCAATAGGCCAGAAAATTTGGAAAACTCATCAGAGGCCACAGGACTGGAAAAGGTCAGTTTTCATTCCAATCCCAAAGAAAGGCAATACCAAAGAATGCTCAAACTACCGCACAACTGCATTCATCTCACATGCTAGCAAAGTAATGCTCAAGATCCTCCAAGCCAGGCTATAACAGTATGTGAACCGTGAACTTCCAGATGTTCAAGCTGTATTTAGAAAAGGCAGAGGAACCAGAGATCAAATTGTCAACATCCATTGGATCATCGAAAAAGCAAGCGAGTTCCAGAAAAACATCTAATTCTATTTTATTGACTACGCCAAAGACTTTGACTGTGTGGATCATAGCAAACTATGGAAAATTCTTCAAGAGATGGGAATAGCAGACCATCTGACCTGCCTCCTGAGAAATCTGTATGCAGGCAACAAGCAACAGTTAGAACTGGACATGGAACAACAGACTGGTTCCAAATCAGGGAAGGAGTACGTCAAGGCTGTATATTGTCACCCTGCTTATTTAACTTATACACAGAGTACTTCATGAGAAATGCCGGGCTGGATGAAGCACAAGCTGGAATCAAGATTGCTGGGAGAAATATCAATCACCTCAGATATGCAGATGACCCTTATGGCAGAAAGCAAAGAACTAAAGAGCCTCTTGATGAAAGTGAAAGAGGAGAGTGAAAAAGTTGGCTTAAAGCTCAACATTCAGAAAACTAAGATCATGGCATCCAGTCCCATCACTTTATGGCAAATAGATGGGGAAACAGTGGAAACAGTGGCTGACTTTATTTTGGGGGGCTCCAAAATCACTGCAGATAGTGACTGCATCCATGAAATTAAAAGATGCTTGCTCCTTGGAAAGAAAGTTATGAACAGCATATTAAAAAGTAGAGACATTACTTTGCCAACAAAGGTCCATCTAGTCAAAGCTATGATTTTTCCGGTAGTCATGTATGGATGTGAGAATTGGACTGTAAAGAAATCAGAGCACCGAAGAATTGATGCTTTTGAACTGTGTTGTTGGAGAAAATTCTTGAGAGTCCCTTGGACTGCAAGGAGATCCAACCAGTCCATCCTAAAGGAAATCAGTCCTGGATATTCATCTGAAGGACTGATGCTGAAACTGAAACTCCAATACTTTGGCCACCTGTTGCAAAGAACTGACTCGTTGGAAAAGACCCTGATGCTGGGAAAGATTGAAGGCGGGAGGAGAAGGGGACAACAGAGGATGAGATGGTTGGATGGCATCACTGATTCAATGGACATGAGTTTGAGTAAGCTCCGGGAGTCGGTGATGGACAGGGAAGCCTGGTTTGTTGCAGTCCATGGGGTCGCAGAGTCGGACACAACTGAATGACTGAACTGACGGGGGTTATAGAAGCTGATACTGCAATCTATTCTAACCAAATTCCAAGCTAAGATCAAATTGGAAAGAGACACTGATAATAATACAGCATTACGCTTGTATAGTGTATTGTCATTTTTAAGGTATTTTCAGAAGCATTACTCTCAGGATTATAACATGTTGGAAGAGATTGCAGGAATCCCCCAGCCCACAGAGTTTCAGAGTTCATTTTACCAGTAGAATACATTTTTTCCAAACTAAATCTTACCTAGAATGGCTCTAGCTTAAAATAAAAGTGGATGATCTTTCCTGGTGGTTCAGTGGTTAAGACTTTTTGCCTTCCAATGCAGGGGATAGGTTCAATCAGGGAGCTAAGATTCCACATGCCTCAGGGCAAAACAAAAACATAAAACAGAAGCAATACTGCAACAAACCAAGACAGACTTTAAAAATGGCCCACATCAAAAATCAGTTCAGTTCAGTTGCTCAGTCATGTCCGACTCTTTGTGACCCCATGAATCACAGCACACCAGGCCTCCCTGTCCATCACCAACTCCTGGAGTCAACCCAAACCCATGTCCATCAAGTCGGTGATGCCATCCAACCATCTTATTCTCTGTCGTCCCCTTATCTGCCTGCCCTCAATCTTTCCCAGCATCAGGGTCTTTTCCAATGAGTCAGCTCTCTGCATCAGGTGGCCGAAGTATTGGAGTTTCAGCTTCAACATCAGTCCTTCCAATGAACACCCAGGACTGATCTCCTTTAGGATGGAGTGATCGGATCTCCTTACAGTCCAAGGGACTCTCAAGAGTCTTCTCAACAGCACAGTTCAAAAGCATCAATTCTTCGGTGCTCTGCTTTCTTTACAGTCCAACTCTCACATCCATACATGACTACCGGAAAAACCATAGCCTTGACTAGACGGACCTTTGTTGGCCAAGTAATGTCTCTGCTTTTTAATATGCTGTCTAGGTTGTTCATAACTTTCCTTCCAAGGAGTAAGTGTATTTTAATTTCATGGCTGCAATCACCATCTGCAGTGATTTTGGAGCCCTCCAAAATAAAATCAGCCACTGTTTCCACTGTTTCCCCATCTATTTGCCATGAAGTGATAGGACCGGACACCATGATCTTAGTTTTCCGAATGTTGAGCTTTAAGCCAACTTTTTCACTCTCCTCTTTCACTTTCATCAAAAGGCTCTTTAGTTCTTCTTCACTTTCTGCCATAAGGGTGGTGACATCTGCATATCTGAGGTGATTAATATTTCTCCCAGCAATCTTGATTCCAGCTTGTGCTTCCTCCAGGCCAGTGTTTCTCATGATGTACTCTGCATTTTTTTAATAAACAAATAAAATGAGGGTGGAAAGTCCAGAAGATTTCCCCCAACTCAGCCTTCTCCTCACCTCCTCAGATCCTTGAGATGACTGTGGAGACCTAGAGCTCCAGAGAGAGGTCTTGTATACACACTTTATTTTGCAGATAGAGAGACCAACGTGACCCACAAGGGGGAACACAGCTTGCATCTACTGTTCTCTGCTGATAGCCTAACATGCATTCCTCATTTAATCCTGCCAGCAGAGGTGCAAAAACGTAACTAGCCCATTGCAACATAACTAGTTGCGGGTTTTTTTAGGTGCATTTTAAAAGTCCACAGGAATGACGATAAGTTAAGAGAGTTTAGATTTAAAGTCAGTCTTGGGATGCCAAGCCCAGAAGCTCTAGATTTGGAGGCAAACACCCCATTGCAGCCTCACTGGTCGTCACTACAGTCTAGCTGGGCAGATCCTACTGAGTTTATCTTGCAAAAGTAGGCTTGGTCCAAAGACATCTTTGTGACCTTATTGGATGCAGCTGGGTGAAGATGTGACCACCCTGAAGGTCAAAATAGGCCAGGCCCTTGGAAAAGGTGTGATATGAATAATCTGCCTAAAACCCCCTTCTACCCTTCCTTGGGGAGCCCAGTCCACTTCCTCCCAGCCCCCTGCCCTATATCCCCAAGACCCTCTTGCTGATCTGTGGGATTCACTGATGCCAGTTTTCCTCTCTCTTTCCCCTTGTGCATGGCATCAGTCCAATTCTCCCACACCTTGATCCCTGCTCCCTGAAAGAACTCTAGTGTAATCCAAGATTACTTATTGCCTTATTTAAAACATGCCTGTCCTTAGGTAGCACACAAAAAAATAATATTAATGGTGGAAATTTTAGGTGCCAGGTTAGGTCAGTGAGAGAGATACTTATGGAGAAGGAAATCTTCCTCTGATTCCCCAAGAATGTCACACAGATAACTAGATATAGTTTCAAATCCTTTCATATGCAATGTATTTATCTTGGTATTTAAGGAACCCTGGAATCTTTGTCTTTGAGGCCTTTCACAGAGGGAAAGGGAGATTGAAAGGCAGGCCCACACTAATTTTGAAGCCAAGCACTTCCTTTTTTTACCACGAGTGATCGCAAGCATTCATCAAATTTCTATGTCCTTCTACTGCACATTTCTTAGCCTGGTTTGCAGCTAGGTTGGGGCCACGTGACTAGCTCTGGCCATTGATCATGGGCCTAATTGACATGTGCCACTCCTGAGCTGAAGCAGATAGTAGATGATATGTGTCCTCCATTTCTCTCTTCCCCTGTATCAATGTCTTAAAGGTTATTTGTTCTAGATAGTATATCTAGAAGAAAAAGGAGGGCTAACCAGCCTGCATCAGATACTTAGTGAGTGAGAAATTAATGTTTATTACATAAAGTCTTCAGAATGTGAGAGTTAATCACAGTACTCAGCTACACCCCGATACAAAATATTTTTGGTGTTAATAAGTAAAATAAAAATTAAAATTTTTCTTAAAAAAAGTTAGCATTATTTATTATTGCAGCACAGCAAAGCCTATTTTGACTAATACACCAAGTGAAATGACATTTGAACACTGTTTGTGCTGAATAAAATTGTTGGCGCTAACTCCCCATTTCCTATAACTCAGGAGCTAGAAAAGAGAAATCAGCATCTCCCAGACACTCTTGAAGGTATGGCTCTAGAAGCAAATTAGGTTCCCCCAATAATCCCTTTGTGTGACGCAGCAATGTGACTGAAACATGAGTGATTAGAGGCGTTTCGGTGTCCAGTCACCAGCCGCATGGATGCCAGAACCACTGATGGTAAAAGTAGCTGGGGCATCAGCTTTCTAAACTCTGGATCATAGCTATTGTAGGATAACTTTGAAATAATTTAGTGGTACCCACCAGACTTCCACACCTCTAGCCTTTACAACAGTTCTATAAGCTCTTAATCCCCTGAACTGAATCCATTTCTACTTAAAATTCTCAGTCTATTTCCTTCAATGAAATCTGACTGAATATATGTTGCCTTAAACAGTTTGAATCCCATCAAAAAAAAAAAAAAAAAGATAACAGAGAAGCAAAGAAAATGATGTAGAGCATCCCAAAGGCTCAGACCAGGGAAAAAGAAGTTTGGAGTTTGTGGTAGGATGAATTTTCACAAAACCACGACTTCATTTTAAAAACATTGCAGCAAATGACTTAATGCAAATCCTCCACATTGTAACTGAAAATGCAAAGGATACAATCTACCAAAACTGAATGATGAAGAAATAGAAAATCTGAGTAAACCAATAGTGAGTAAGAAGATTACATTAGTTATCAAAAAGTCCCAGCAAATGAAAGCCAGAACCTGATGAATTTACTGGTGAATTCTACCAAACATTTAAAGAATTAATACTAGTCTTTCTCAAACCATTCCAGAAAACTAAAGAGGAGGAAACACTTTCATTTTTTGATTTGTTTTCCAGGACCAGATTGTCTTGATGCCAAAGCCAGACACAAACTTTGTAGGAAATGGAAATTAAGAGTCTAATATCACTGATGAATATAAATGCAAAAATTATCAACAAAATACCAGCACACAGAAATCAAACAGCACCATGATCAAGTAGGATTTATCCCTGGGATGCAAGAATTATTCAACAAATGCAAATCAAAAAATATGATACCTCACACTAAAAGAATGAAAAATAAAATAATCATCTCAATAGATGCAGAAAAAGCATTTGACAAAATTCAAAATCTCATGATTAAAAACATTCCTAACAAATTAGATATAGAAGAAATGTGCCTCAACATAATATAGGCCATATGTAGCAAGCCCACAGTTAACATCACACTAAGCAGTGAAAAGCTGAAAGCTTTTCCCCTAAGATCTGGAACAAATTACAGATGTCCGCTTTTGCCACTTCCATTCAACATAGCCCTGGAAGTCCTAACAGGAGAAATTAGGCAAGAAAAAGAAATAAAATGTATCCAAATCAGAAAGGAAGAAGTAAAATTGTCTCTGCAGATGGCATGATCTTATACATACATACATACATACATTATACATACAATATATGTATACCTATGGCTGATTCACGTTGAGGTTTGACAGAAAACAACAAAATTCTGTAAAGCAATTATCCTTCAATTAAAAAATAAATAAATTTTAAAAAAGGAAAACCCTAATGACTCCACCAAAAAAACCTGTTAGAACTAATAGATTCAGGAAAGTTGCAGTATACAAAAGCAACAGGGAGTTGCCCTGTGGTCTAGTGGTTAGGATTTGGCACTTCCACTGCCATAGTTCAGTTCATAGTCCAGGTTCAGTTCCTGGTCAGGGAACAGAGATTCCACAAGCTACATGGCACATCTATCCCCAAAAAACAATTTTACAAAATCAATTGCATTTCTGTACACCAAAACTGAACTATCAGAAAGAGAAATTAAGGAAATAATCCCATTTACAATAAAGTCAAAAACAATGAATTTAAGCAAGGAATGGGAATAAATCTAACCAAGGAGGTAAAACACCTGCACACTGGAAACCACAAGACACTGATGAAAGAAACTGAGAAAGACACAAGTGGAAATATCTTTTATGCTCATGGATTGGAAGAACTGACAGTGCTGATAAGTCCATACTGCCCAGAGCAATATACAGTCAATGCAATCCTCATGAAAATTCCATTGTTTTCCACAGAAAGAGAAGGAACAATTCTAAAATTTTCATGGAACAACCAAAGACCAAAAAGAGCCAATGCAGTCGTGAGAAAGAACAAAGCTTAAAGCATCACACTTTCTGATTTCAAATTATATCATAAGCTGTAGTAATCGAAACAGTATGGCACTGGCATGAAAACAGATACATACACCAGCAGAACACAATAGAGAGTCCAGACATATACCCACACATATATAGTAAACTAATTTTTGACCAGGGCACCAAAGATACACAGCTGGAATAGGATGAACTCTTCAATAAATGGTATTGAGAAAACTATGTATCCACATGAAGAAGAATGTAAATGAACTCCTATTATATACCACTCACAAAAATTAATTCAAAATAAATTAAAAGCTTGAATGTAAGAACTGAAACCACAAAATCCCTAGATAAAATCATAGATGAAAACTCCTTAACATTGGCATTGGCAATGACTTCCTGGATAAGATAGCAAAATATTCAGGCAACAAAAGCAAAAATAAACAAGTGAGACTACAACAAACTAAAAAGCTCCTGCACACTAAAGGAAACAATCAGCAAAACGAAATGGCAACACACAGAACTGAAGGAAATACTTGCAAATCATTTATCTAATAGGATTGATATCCAAAATATATAATAAACTCCTATCACTTAATAGGGAAAATAAGAACAGAACAAAACAACAAATCACATACATACACACACACACATACATGCACACACACATATACACAGAATACTCTGATTTTAAAAATGCACAAAAGGCCTGAATAGACATTTTTCCAAAGAAGACAAGGCCAACAGGTATACAAACCAGTGCATGAGACTGCTAATTATCAGGAGAATGCAAATCAAAACCACAATGATATATATCACCTCACAACAGTTAGAATGGCTTTTATCAAGAAGATAAAAGATGCGTTGGAAAGGATGTGAGGAAAAGGAAACCTTTGTGCACTGTGGGTGAAGATGTTAATTGCTATAGCAATTATGAAAAAATATAAAGATTCCTCAAAAAATTAAAAATAGGACTATCATATGATCCAGTATTCCTACTTCCGGGGATATATCTAAACTAAATGAAATCAGACTCTCAAAAAATATCTGCTCTCCCCTATTCATTGCAGCATTACTCACAATAGCCAAGATAAGGAAACAATGTTAAGTGTTTAATCAATGGATGAATGGATAAAAAAGATATAATATGCATATACAATGGAATATTATTCAACCACGAGAAAGAAGGAAATCCTACCCATTTGCAACAACATGGATTTACCTAGAGAACATTATGTTAAGTGAAATTAGTCATACAGAGAAAAATAATGTATGAACCCACTTTAAAAATAAAGAAGTCGACATAAAAACTTAGAAGAATGGTGGTTACCAGAGGTCTGGTTGCAGGGTGTGGGGGGATATGGCAGGAATGGGAAGAAGTTGATCAAAAGTTACAAGCCTTCAGTTATACAGTGAATAAGCCCTGGGGATCTAATATACTATGATTCTAATAACTATAACAGGGTAACTATAGTTAGTAAGACTGTGCTGTGTATTTGAATTTGCTATCAGACCACCTGACCTGCCTCTTGAGAAACCTGTATGCAGGTCAGGAAGCAACAGTTAGAACTGGACATGGAACAACAGACTGGTTCCAAATAGGAAAAGGTGTACGTCAAGGTTGTATATTGTCACCTTGCTTATTTAACTTATATGCAGAGTACATCATGAGGAACGCTGGGCTGGAAGAAGCACAAGCTGGAATCCAGATTGCTGGGAGAAATATCAATCACCTCAGATATGCAGATGACACTACCCTTATGGCAGAAAGTGCAGAGGAACTCAAAAGCCTCTTGATGAAGGTGAAGGAGGAGAGTGAAAAGGTTGGCTTGAAGCTCAACATTCAGAAAACAAAGATCATGGCATCTGGTCCCATCACTTCATGGGAAATAGATGGAAAAACAGTGGAAACAGTGTCAGACTTTGTTTTTTGGGGCTCCAAAATCACTGCGGATGCTGATTGCAGCCATGAAATTAAAAGACGCTTGCTCCTTGGAAGGAAAGTTATGACCAACCTTGATAGTATATTAAAAAGCAGAGACATTACTTTGCCAACCAAGGTCCGTCTAGTCAAGGCAATGGTTTTTCCCGTGGTCATGTATGGATGTGAGATTTGGACTGTGAAGAAGGCTGATCGCCGCAGAATCGATGCTTTTGAACTGTGGTGTTGGAGAAGACTCTTGAGAGTCCTTTATACTGCAAGGAGATCCAACCAGTCCATTCTAAAGGAGATCAATCCTGGATGTTCATTGGAGGGACTGATGCTAAAGCTGAAACTGCAATACTTTGGCCACCTCATGCGACGAGTTGACTCACTGGAAAAGACTCTGATGCTGGGAAAGGTTGGGGGCGGGAGGAGAAGGGGACGACAGAGAATGAGATGGCTGGATGGCATCACCGACTCTGTGGACATGAGTTTGAGTGTACTCCGGGAGTTGGTGATGGACAGGGAGGCCTGGCGTGCTGTGATTCATGGGGTCACGGAGAGTCGGACACGACTGAGCGACTGAACTGAACTGAACTGAACTGAAGGAAGTAGATCTTAAGATCTTGTAGCTCACCACAAAAAATTACCTATGAGATGATGGATCTATTACCTAACAATATTATGATAAGTTGCTATGAAAGTAGATCTTAAGATCTTGTAGATCACCACAAAAAATTACCATATGAGATGATGGATCTATTACTTAATAATATTATGATAACTATTTCACAAAGTATACATACACATGTCAAATTATCACATTGTACACTTTAAATACATACAGTTTTATTTGTCAATTATACCTCAATAAAGCTGAAAAAAATTTGAGGTCCTCTGAGACTCTGACCATAGTTCCTTCCCTCACATAAGGCCACCTTTGAGTTCTGAACCACTGGGGACCCACCTGAGTGTTATAGAGGACAGGTGTGCAACCAACAACTGCTTGGAGCAGAGGAAGCTCTGCCACATGCTGAGAGCGTTTAAGATTGTGAAAGACATGCTGGAAATGAAATCTAATGAGTGGTATTCACTTTTATGGCAGGATTTATAAAGATATACAGTCCTCATAAAGAGCAGCCATTGCCAACTAAAAGCTTAAGTGCCTACAGATTTTATTTCAGATGTAACAACCAGAGTTCCTCACATGTCTCCAGTAATGACGCCCCGCGTGACCTCGGGCCTCTAAGCTTAAACATCTTGTGCCTCATTTTCTCTCTGTAAAAGGGAGATAATGATACTAGCTGCAGGATCATGTTGGCAACATGCTTGGAGATCTCCAGATCAAAGGGTCTCTGCCTGGACCAAACAAGTTGATGACAGTGCTTACTATCATTAGTGTTGTTATTATTGTTATTGTTTGGAGTGGCCATGTTGCAGCCCAGGAAGCAGTCAAGACTCTCAGGCTGATTCAGCACAAGGGCAGAATGAGGATGCATTTTAGTTTTGCAGAAGCCATTGACAGAACAGCCCATTTCATTGACATCTCATGATAGCACATTCCTAAGGCTCCCCAGACAGTAACCTCATGTGGCCCCTCAAAGTAGGACCATACTTACAGCATTTCCAAGAGGTAAATACTTGTCTTTTGAGAAGGAAACAAGTGAGGAAGACCCCATCATTTCTTGGGTTATATGGTCCTGTCATCACACAGTCAGCTAAGGAGCCCTGTACCAGAGCCCATGATAAGTGGAACTTGGGCTGAATGTCAACTGTTCCCAAGTGCCTTGGCCAACACTTTTGTGCAGTGTACACACTACACAACTGTACATGGCAATCCGGGATCTGTTGACTCCTCAGGATTCCATTGAGGCCTTTCACTAAGTGCAGAGAGTTAATGGAAAGCATCCTTCCCATCCCACCAATTGATACTTGCTTTATATGATATTGGCCATCCTTGAAACTTTTCACGTTAACAAAAGGGTACATTAAAAAGCTTGATAATCACTGTGTATATGTAACATAGAAATAAAGGGAGATATTTTTTGGAGATATCAGTCAGTTCAGTTCAGTCACTCAGTCATGTCTGACTCTTTGTGACCCTGTGGACTACAGCCTGCCAGGCTTCCCTGTTCATCACCAACTCCCAGAGCTTGCTCAAACTCAAGTCCGTCGAGTTGGTGATGCCATCCAACCATCTCATCCTCTATCATCGCCTTCTCCTCTTGCCTTCAATCTTTCCTAGCATCAGGTCTTTTCCAATGAGTGAGTTCTTCACATCAGGTGGCCAAAGTATTGGAGTTTCAGCTTTAGCATCAGTCCTTCCAATGAATATTCAGGACTGATTTCCTTTAGGATTGACTACTTGGATCTCCTTGCAGTCCAAGGGGCTCTCAAGAGTCTTCTCCAACACCACAGTTCAAAAACATCAATTCTTCGGCGCTCAGCTTTCTTTATGGTCCAACTCTCATATCCATACATGACTACTGGAAAAACCATAGCTTTGACTAGACAGAACTTTGTCGGCAAAGTAATGTCTCGGCTTTTTAATGTGCTGTCTAGCTTGGTCATAGCTTTTCTTCCAAGGAACAAGCATCTTTTAATTTCATGCCTACAGTCACCATCTGCAGTTATTTTGGAGCCTAAGAAAATAGTCTGTCACTGTTTCCATTTTTTCCCCATCTATCTGCCATGAAGTGATGGGACCAGATGCCATGATCTTCATTTTTTGAATGTTGAGTTTTAAGCCAGCCTTTTCACTCTCCTCTTTTACTCTCATCAAGAGGCTCTTCAGTTGCTCTTCACTTTTGGAGATACGCAAAGGCTCAAATCTGGAAAAAATATTTTATTATGCCATGGTAGTTCTGGAAATATGATAGTTGCTAAGAAATTTTCATTCAACATGAACTCAAAACTGCAGAAATCTCTTTCTTCCCCCCCTTTCTCTAATTGAATGTGCTTCCTACCTGGGATCCATATTCTGATCAATGTAAAATTATTAGTCTAGTTACTTTAAAGTAAACTAAGTCTAAATCAGCGTTTTTAACTACCCTTTCAGCTCAGAGTGTGGGTGTGTGTGTGTGATAGAAATGTCACCCAGTGTACAGGGTAAGAAGGAAGTTACCTCTGCTTAGTTAAGTCTGCTTCTGCTTGGTCTCATTCTGGCTTCTGGTTTCAAATGTAACTCATGTCATCTGGTCCTTACACCCAAGGCTTGCAAATTCTCTGAGAGGCAACTGTCTCCTCATCAGATATCTGAAGTATCAGATCAGCCTCCATCCTCAGCCCTGGGGTCCACATATATTCAGGCAAGGAGCTCTTATAGGCCTCCCAACTCTCGTTTCTTATTTTCTCTGTCTTCCTCTCCCCTCTCTTTCATTCTCCCCCCCTTTCCTCCCCTTCCCTCTGTTTCCTTCCCTTCCCTCCCTTTCCACCTCTCCCTCCTCCTCCTCCTCTATACACCAATCTGATCCCATTGAGACATTCAGATGCCCAACCTCCAAGGCTTTGCAAAAATCGGAAGGTTATATCTACACTTTTTTCTCCCCCCTAGATATACCACTGTTTCTATTCTATGGCCGTCTTTCTGTGATGAACAGAAAACTTATCTGAAGCTTGAAGACTCCTTAGACTGCTCATTGAGATACAGAAGTGAAGGCCATCTTCACTTCAAGGTAGATCCTATTATGTCCCCTGGCCAAGATTCACCTCTAAGAGTGGACAGAGGCACAGGGCGGGCCACTCACACTCATTTCCAACCCTCTGACTTCACCTCTACCTTTCTTCTTCTCCAAATATCAGAGGTCAGTAGTGAGGGAAGGAACTGACTGATTACATCCACTTCTGAAATCTTCCATCTGAACCCTCAGCACATGAACTTAAAACTAAGTATGCATCACCTTTGTTTGAATGTTCCACCATGGCTTGAATGTAAAACAGCCTTCAGGATGTGGACAAGTTGAGTATGGAAGGCGTCACAATATATACATTAATGTGTCAGATGTTATCCAGCCACAAGCTAGTAGGGGGCCGGTGGGGAGCTGAAGCTAGGACACTGCTAGTGCTCTATGAATGAGAAAATTCTAGAGCAGAATAAGAGCCAAGCAATGGCACTAGGACAAACAAGCAGGATGGGAAGGCAATGTAAAGATATTTATCAAAAGTTCTTTTAAGAAAAAAATATGTGTCCCTTACAGCCCAGTAATTTCATTTCTCAGGGGTTATCTTAAGGTAACTAGGCAAGTACACAATGATTATCTACAAAGATGTTCCATGCAGAACTGTTTACACTGAAAAGAAATTGGAAATCATCTACATGTTCAACAATAGGCAATAGATATGTAAATAACTATGTTCTTGCAAAGAAATATTACGTAACCACTAAAAACTAATGTTGTTGTTCAGTTGCTAAGTCATGTCTGACTCTTTGTGACACCACGGATGCAAAGAATGATGATCTAAACTATATTTTTTGGAGTAGAAAAATATTAAGATACCTGATTAAATGAAAGAAAAAACAGATTACCTAGCAAAATTGACAGCATAATCTCATTTTTAATATATTATATACATTCTGGTGGGAGATGCTGTTTTACTTATCTTTATTTTCTACGAAGAACAAGTATTACTGACTTAGTAAAAGAAAGTAACGGGGAAAAAATGGTTGTATTCAGAAGATAAGCTATGTGTTTAAAGGAAACAGGGAAAATTACTTGCAGGAAAAACAAAGAGTTGCCAATTCTGAAAAACTATTGACAAGTTCAGTGTGCTTCCTTCAGAGGACAGATCTTCTGTGGCCCCGCCCTTCTCAAAAGGCACCAATCTGGTTCTTCACAGCAAACAACAGAGCCCACTGGAGCCAGTTTCAGCAAAAAGAGCATTTGTTAAATGGTATTGGGACTTCCACTTTTAGGAAGGTAGAGTTGATGTACTTCTTCTTATTCCTCCCACTAAGTACAAATAAAAATCACAGACATTATGTATATAATAATCATAAGAAAATTCTGAAAGTTGGAGAAGGGAAGACAGACAGGCTGAGAACTAAGGAATGACATGGTGGTAAGTTTTCTGAGTTTTCTTTTTGTCTCATATATCTGAGAATGGGAGCTGAAGAAACCTATAACCAAGAAATGTAAATAAGCAGGGACATATATAAGCTGTAATAAAAGCCTATTCTTTGTAGCCAAGAACCAGGAAAGGATGGCAAGATAGAAAACTTTTAGACAACAACTGCTCTATTCCAGTCTAACATAACCAAAAAAAGAAAAATGGTGCCTACTCACACCCAGGCCAGCAAAGGCAAAAATGAGGAACCTACACTTACACCTTCATCAGGCTGTAATGAGGGTCCCCAACACTTCTGCCCACATGGTGTCAGAGAAGCCCAAGTAAGGATTTGGGGTCTTCATCCTACCAAATGGTAACAAGCACCTGACTCACCAGGTAGGTGTCAGCGAAGCCATCATGGTGAGCATGAACCTCTACCTCCACCTACAATTATCAATCCGCCCTGTCCCCTCCCAACTGGGGTGGTATTAGACAAGGCCTAGGGGAGAGTCAGGACTTTGTCACTACACAGAGATAATCAGGTCACCTCCCTTCACTGTGACATCAGTGGAGGATGGGTGGTAAGAAGTAACAAGGCATTCCTACCCCTCCCAGCCAGGGTGGTATCAGTGAAGGCCTAGTGGGGAACCAGAACTCTCATCTCCACCCTAATAATGGGAAATCCCTACCCCACTCAGGTGTCAACAGAGGCCAAGCAGAGGCTTGGATTTCTACTCCCCCCTGGCAGGAGCAGGGCAGCGTCTCCCCTTTCCTCGAGCAGAGAAGAGTCCAAAAATGTCAGTAAGACAGAACATGTGAATAGGACCCAGAGTATCATAACATTATAACAAAAATGTCCAGTTTCAAAAGACTATAACTCTTCATCCAAAGAACCAAGAAAATTTCAACTTGAATGTACAATCAATAAAGGCCAGCACCAAAATAATAGAGACATTAGAATTAGCTGACAAGGGTCTTTAAGCAGATATCATTAACACAATTCAATGTAAAATTGTGGGCATGTCTGAAATAAGTGGGAAAAAATGAAGTTCCATCAAAGAATTGGAAAGTTTCAGCAAATAAATAGAAGATATTAAAAAGAACCAAATGGAATTTCAGAACTGAAAAATATAGTAACTGAAGTTAAAAACTCAGTGGATAAGCTCAACAGTGGAGTGGAGGAAACAAAGAAAAGAACCAGTAAACTTGTAGAATGATAGAAATAACCCAGCATGAAAAACAGAAAAAAACAGATGAGAATGAGAAAATAAATAGAGATGCAGGGGCCTGTGGAACAAAAATCTAACATTCCTGTCTTTGGAGTCCCAGAAGCAGAGGAGAAAAGGGCAGGATTGGAAAAGCATTCAAAGAGATAGTGACTGAAAATCTCCCAAATTTGCAAAAGACAAATCTCAGATTCAAGAAGCTAAGCAGCAAGCCCCAACCAGAATAAACCCCAAAAATGACATTCCAGTCATATCATAGTTCAACTTCTGAAAACTAAAGGCAAATTTAAAAATATTTAAGGCAGCTAAAGAGAAACAACACCCTGCCAATAAAAGGAAAAACAATTTATATCATAGTGGATTTCTCATCAGAAACTGTAGACACCAGACGGGAGTGGCACCACATTATTCAAGTGTGGAAAGGAAAGATCTGTCCGGTCAGAATCCAGCAGAAATATCCTTCAGGACTGAATGAGAAATCAAGACGTTCTCAGATGAAGGACGTTAAGAGACTCTGTCACTGGCAGACCTATCCAAAACTAATGGCTAAAAGGTGTTCTCTAAACAGAAAGAAAATGACAGAAGAAGGAATCCTGAGGCTTTAGAAAAGAAGGAAGAACACAGGGAGAGCAAAACTGGGGGCTAAATACAACAGTCCTTCTGCCCTTCCATTTTTTAAAACTATGTTTGCTGGTGGAAGCCAAAATTATAACACCTGATGTGGTTCTAAATGTATCTGAAGAAAATATACAAGGCAATTTCATTATAAGTAGGGGAGGGTAAAGGGACCTACAGGGAGATAAGTTGATGCGCTTCATTTGAACTGATGAATGTCAATACCAGTAGACTGTGATGTTATGTACATACAATATAATATCTAGAGCAGCCACTAAATAAGCTATCAAAAAGACATAATTGAAAACATGACAGGCAAGTCAAAATGCAATTCTAAAAAAAATATTCAGATAACCCAGGAAGGCAAATAAAACAGAGAAATAAACAGAAAACAGAGAACAGAAAAGAAGAAACAAATTGGTATACTTAAAGATTATGATACCCAAAACTACACTAAGTATAAATGATCTAAATATAGAGGTTAAACAAGAAAAATCATCAGAGTGGATTTTAAAACATGGCTCAACTATATGCAGCAGCATATAGTTTTAAAATCCACTCTGATGATTTTTCTTGTTTAACCTCTATATTTAATTCAAATACAGTCATATAGGTAGGTTGAAAGTCAAAAAAGATGGGAGAGGATATGTCAGGCAAACTTTAATCAAAAGAAAGCAGGTGGCTATATTAAAATCTGATGAAGTAAATTCAGCAAAGAAAATTACCAGAGGCAGTGAAGAACATTGCACAATGATTTTAAAAGTGTCAGTTCACAAGAAAGACATAGCAGTCCTTAAAGGGTATGTACCAATCAACAGAGATGCAAAATATGTGAAGCAAATTACCAATAAAACTTGAAAGGAGAACTAGAAAAATCCACAATTGTAGTTGGAGACATCAGCACCACCCCCCTCAACAATTAATAGAACAAGTGGACAGAATATCAAAAATATAAACAAACCCAACAACACTACTAACCAAGGAAATCTAACCAACGTTTAGAGAACACTACACCCAGCAACAGCAGAATGCATATTCAAGCACTCACAGAACAAATACTAAGAGAGACCATGTCCTGGGTCATTAGCAAATTAAAAGGACATTGAGGAGCTCACAAATCTCCTGGAGGGAGGCTCAGAGAATCAGACGTAGAAGCTCTGCCACCAAGAACAAGAACACCACTCCAGGCCCACTGTAGCCTGCCTCTGCAGAGATACCTCCACCACCACCACTTGACTGGGCCACACACCAGGCCACAGGTGACTCTGCCAGGACCCCAACCATTGCTGCCCCTGAAAACAGATCCCTGGCACTGCCATCTTCCTCATATGATCCCCTTTAAGATCAACGTCTACTGTGGGGGTGTCTTACCAAAAGTGCCTAAGTCATGATAACCCATCCAGTTGCAAAGGGGGAGCATGGGCAGATTAAGAAAGCAGGCATCTGGCCCTGCATTGGGGAATTAAGACTGAGAACGAGCCAGGCTAAGAAAGGAAGGCAAAAAAAGCTAGATGCCAAACAAGAGATATGTCCCCCACAGAATGGATGGCACCCAGAGACCTCTCCTAGCAGCCGCATCCCACCCTCTGCTCCTGTCCCAGAGCCTGGGCTCTCCTGGAGAACTCAGCTGCTTTTCCAGCCTCCCTCATACACACCCCTAGATCCAGACTCCATTTCTCACACATGAAAACTCTTGGGTGGAATAAGTCACCAGTTAAAATGAACTCATTGCAAACTTCACATTATCTCACTCTCCAATCTTGCTTGAGTGAATTCTTATCTTCAGGTCGGGGTTGTTTTTCACTAGAAATGAATCAAATTCAGGCACAGGACCAGCTATCTGTCAGGAGGAGCAGGTAAGGGCGGAACACACGCGTATACACACACATTCACTCATGACAGAGCTGTTCCTGTCAAGCTTCAAGAGACAAGTGACTCACTGATACTGCTTACACTCTGCCCCAGACACGCTGCACCAGACCCCCCGGTCTCAGACTGAAGAGATCACAGGCGCTCAGTGGGCACAGAGAAAACAGCAATTAGCCTCACTCCTCGTGTCACACAAATCGTCCAAGTTCTCACCCATCCTAGAGTTTTCAGGCTTCAGGACAAACAAAGGGAAAGGTGGGTAAGGAGAGAAGTGGGAGGTTACATGGATAGTGTCTAAGAATTTCAGTGTCAGGGTGACCTGGGCTCAAATCCTAGCTTGGCCACTTCTGACTGTGTGCCTTTGAGCAGATTAATCTCTGCACACTCGGATTGCTCAACCGTAAAAACAGGATAATCACGCCTTCCTCTCAAAATTGTTAAGAGGATTAAAATGAGATGCTTTTTGTAAAGTGTTTGGCACACAGTATGTGTTCAATAAATCACTGCTGCTCGTATTAAGGCAGAGTTTTTATTGTAGTAATTTTTTAAGCAGAGACTACTGAACAGAAAGAATGCTACTATATTTGCACCTTTGTAAAAGTGGATGGACCTAAAGGTTATCATACTAAGTGAAGTAAGCCAAACAGAGAAAAACAAACACATGATATTGCTTATATATGGACTCTTAAAAATGATACAGGTGAACTTATTTGCAGAACAGAAATAGACTCATAGACATAGAAAACACACTTAAGGCTGCCAACAAGGATAGCAGGAGGTGGGGTGGGGACAAATTAGGAGCTTAGACTTAACATATACCCCCTATGTAGTATAAGATAGGCAAGCAAGGGCTTACCGTATAGCACAAGGAACTATTCTCATTATTTTGTATTAACCTATAAGAGTAATGAATCTTAAAAAAAAATAGATATGTGTGTATGCATAACTGAATTACTTTGCTATACAACTGAAACTAACACAAAATTGAAAATCAACTATACTTCAATAAAATTTTTTTTAAATAAAAAAAAAGTTTTTACGTGAAAGGATTGAATTAAAGAAAACTCCAGAGTATCCCTTCCCTGAAATAGAAACCCCAGGTGCGTAGTTGTACTATGATGCAGCATGGAGCCCTGTTCCAGAATGCTGACCCTCTGTGGCCAACCTCCCCAAGGCCAGAGTGGGCTGGTGGTCTTGGTTGGCTGGAGACAACCCAAAGGTTCACCAGCCACCTAAGACAGGATTTGGACCTGGATCCAAGGTCTGGGGACACAGGGGTGACCTGCAGAGAAGGGTGTGGCCTGAAACATGGCAAGAAAGCACAGGAGACCCACTTCCTGTAAACAGAGCTCCCCCCTCATTGAAGGAGGGCAGGACAGGGCTTGGTAGACCTGAGAGCCCAACTGAGTAGGCGAGTCAGGGCCAAGTTAAATAAACATCAAGTCCATGGAAGCCTACACGCAGAAAAAAGTAAGAGCTGTTTTAAATTCGCTCTGAAACTCCACCCACCAGGAATGACTGTTTCCTCAAAATGAAGTAAAGAGAAAGCATTTCCCAGAGAACATCCCCCCACTGAAACACTTCTCGAGGCGGCTGCCAATCAGAAGTCAGGTCAAGAGGCACAAAGACCACAGCATCTGCTTCCAGAAAGTTCTGCCAAGTGGTAACTGGGCCCAAGTGCACAGTTCAAATCCCAGCTCCACAGTGACTAGCTGTGTGACCCTAGGCAAGTTGCTGAACTGATCTGAGCCAGTTTTCCATCTGCAAAACAGGGAGCGTAATAAGTCAACCATATAGGAGTGTAGTGAGGATCAAATGAGATAAGGTCTGGTGAGTTCTTGCAACAGTGTCCGGAACTTATTAAACCCCTGGAACATAATGTTAGTTGTAATTATTGTTAATATCATGTCAGTGCCACTCTCCTCCCAACATGGTGCCTAGGAAACCGCCCTTTCTCATTATTGCAGGACCTAGGAAGTAAGGATGAAATCCACAAGGAAGTGAAAGAATGAACTGAAAACACACGGATGACCTTATTTCTCAGAGTCACCAGGACACATTCGGGAAGGTTCAAGCAAAAGTAAAACAGTAGTTGCCTCTGAAGCTGGGCTTCCCTGGTGGCTCAGCTGGTAAAGAATCTGCCTGAAACACAGGAGACCCAGGTTCGATCCCTGGGTTGGGAAGATCCCCTGGAGAAAGAAATGGCGATCCACTCCAGTATTAGTGCCTGGAGAATTCCATAGACAGAGGAGCCTGGCGGGCTGCAGTCTATGGGGTCACTTAAGAGTTGGATATGACTGAGCGACTAACTTCCACTTTTCACTTTCACACATTGGAGAAGGAAATGGCAACCCACTCCAGTGTTCTTGCCTGGAGAATCCCAGGGACGGGGGAGCCTGGTGGGCGTCCATCTATGGGGTCACACAAGTCGGACACGACTGAAGTGACTTAGCAGCAGCAGCATCAGAGCGACTAACACTTCCACACTCAA
Organism: Moschus berezovskii; assembly: GCF_049115385.1. Lineage (NCBI taxonomy): Eukaryota > Metazoa > Chordata > Mammalia > Artiodactyla > Moschidae > Moschus > Moschus berezovskii. Next base: position 69,392,942 of record NC_142473.1, on the reverse strand, counting down.
GCCCGACAGATCTTGGTTCAAAGTTCAGCTTCAGCACTTAACTCCGTGACACTGGGAATGTTGCTTAACTTCTCTGAGCTTCTGAATCCTCACTTCCAAAATAGGTATGAAAACCCGTAAGACCTCCCTTGCAAATTATTCCTGGGAACTAAATAATGCACAAATGTACCCAAAGAGGATTTGCACAGTGCCTAGCACATAGCTGGTGCCAGCAAAAATTGGTTCCTTTTCCCTTGTTCCCTGTAGAAAACTACAGCTTCTGGCTTAAATGGCATGGCTATGAATACAACCTCCAAAATAATTTTTCTCAAAAAGCCTTTCCTATTCTCCAGATCATCTTTTCTCTCCTCCCATCTGAATTACTAAGCAACATCTGGTAAAACAGCTAACCCACTATTGATGGCTTACCATCTAGCTTCTTTGATAGTTGTGTGACATGGGACACATTTTTTCATTTCTCTGGGCTTTGGTATCCTCATTGTAAACTAGAGAAAAAAATCTCCAACAGCTAGTTTGCTGATTTAATTCTATTTGGGTTCAATAAAACGGCTTTAATTTTTGCACAAAGAGGTGAAGTCCAGCACTTGGCACATCCAGGCAGGTACCCCACATTTTACATTCGTTATGTTATTTCATCCTCAAAATAATCCTATATCCCTATTTCAGCCTGAAACTAAGGCTGAGAGAGGTTATGCCACTAACCCAAAGTCACACAGCTAGCTACCTTTAAACGGTGGTCTTCAGACTCAGGCTTTTAGTCAGCCACATAGAGCAAAGGGCTTGGCTGCCCCCTGTGGAGAGCAACTCCAGGAGACGCCAACACAGGCTGGGAAGCTTGCTCACAGCTCTCTTCCTGCCACTGAGAGGGCGGTCCGTTGGTCTCAGGGAGCCCCACACAAGGAGGGGTCCGTGTTTCTCCAGCAGTCAGTGAACACGTTCATGTTCAGAAGCCAGGTGCCTGCCGGTTTCACAAGGAGCCTGCTGGCAGGCCCGGCGGTCTCTGTTACTAGAGACTGAATTGCCAGTGAAAGAAGCCCATTGTGTGTCCTCTGAATGAAGAATACCCCATTTAGAGAAAGAATTCAACTGGTTTTTCACAGAGAAAGAAGACAGACAGGCCTGGTGAACAGAGGGAACAATGTCCATCATTCACCAGATTTTTCCTTAACATCAAAGCCGGGTGACCAGCCAGGTGAAAGGTCACCCAGGGCCACACAGCAAGGAGCCCACTGAGGCCACCTTGGTGTACGAGGGGAAAGAGCAGTGGTTGAGAAGAACGAGCACGGAGGCCCAGGCCCAGCTCCCTCACTGCACCTTGGCCAGCTTAATGCCTGGCCCGTCCTAGATGATTTGTGGGGAGAGCGCTGGCCCCAAGCTCTGCCATATTGGCTCAGTGGTAAGACTTGAGTGCCCTGGACGGTCTATATGCAGCTGGTTCTCAATGGTTCTCAATGGTTCTCAAATGTGACCATACGTTGAAATCACCTGGTTTTAAAACTACTGATACTTGGTCCTGCTGCCAAGAGATTTTTGTTTTATTGGTACAGAGCATTGCCCAGGTACTGGGAATTTTTCAAAGCTCCCCAGGGTAGTTTTAAAGTACAGCCAAAATTGAGAACCAGTGAGCCCCAGGGGCAGAAACTGTTTTGTCCACAGCTGTATCTGGAGCTGAGCACAGGGCCTGCTGTACACTCGGTGCCCAATAAATATTTGTGGGATGAATGAGTGCATGGACTGCTCCAAGACACTTGAGAGAAGCCGTCCAGTCCCAGCTTCAGTGATGGTAGCTCTGTGTTTATCACTGTATCATCTACTGGGATTTGGCACAAGTTTTCTTTAACTAAAAAAGAAAAAGTTTGCCCACTGGAAAAAAAAGTCCACTGGACCATAAAATCGCTGAGATTCTTTCCAACTCCAAAGCACACTGATCCCAAGACCATAAATCCCTTCTTGCCCTTTGAGAGCAGTCATGTTTTCCAGATAAATTATCAGGGCGAGCCAAGTCCTGGGCAGGGTCCCTCTGAAGGCTGGTCTGCTGAAGCCGAAGACTTTTGACTTCCATGCTGACCCCTTCCTCAGTGGGCCCCCGGAGGTCCATGTGCCCCAGCATTCTATTCTTATTCTTCTCTCACTTTAAGTTCCTTCTCTGAGTGAACTCAGCCACTCCCAAAGTTTTAACTCTCATTTATAAATTGGTGACTCCAAATCAGTACCTCGAGCCCTGCCCTATCATTCTGAGCTGCAGACTCGGCCATCCAAGTGGCTACTGAGTATCGCCACCTTGATTCCCTTAGGCACTTCAATTTCAAGCTGTCCCAGAAGTGAACTCATTACCTTCCCCACCCAAACCTGCTCCTCCTCCTGCCTCCCCTATCTTGATGAACAGCATCATCCACCCGGTTACCCAAACCAGGAAACTGGAATCATCTTCGACCTCTCCCTCTCTCTTGCCAGTATCACGCCCCACCCCGGGAATTTTATCTCTAAAAGAGCCTTTGACTTTACTTTTCTATTAGAAAGGTAAGGTAGAAATCCTTCTAATTTCTTTATCTTCCACAGCACTTCCAGAGTATCTTTCTAAAATCCAGATCCAAAGATGTTACTAGGAATAAGGATGGGGGAGCCTGGTGGGCTTCCGTCTATGGGGTCGCAGAGAGTCGGACACGACTGAAGCGACTTAGCAGCAGCAGCATCAGCGAGAAGGACAAGCTAGGAAGTCTACACCACGGAGACGGCCACATTCCAGTTTTTCCCTGTCACCTCCCTCTCACCCATACATCCTGACCACGCTGGCTGATCTGAGACACTAATTAATAATAGCACATTTGCTGGGACTTCCCTGGCAGTCCAGTGGTTAAGACTTCACGCTTCCAAAGCCAGCAGTGCAAGTTCAATCCCTGGTCAGGGGGCTAAGATCCCACCTGCTGCACAGCATAGTCAAAAAAAACAAAGAATAAGAACACATTTTCTGCTTATGGTGCCTTTCCTTTATGTTAGGTCCAGACCAGGGGCCTGAATGCATAATACCTCTCCCTCCTTGCCTTACTCTCCCCACTAAAATGCCCTGGCCCTCTCAAACACCAACTTATTCTTCAAGGCTTAGCTAGAACTGGCTTTCAAAGGTTTGCCTCATCCCTCGTAAGGCATGCCTGATCAAGGGGCTTCCTCTATAGAAGACAGCAAATACTTGGATAGATTTGCTATATGCTAAGCAGTTTTCTGGGCTTCCCTGGTGGCTCAGAGGTTAAAGTGTCTGCCTCCAATGAGGGAGACCCGGGTTCGATCCCTGGGTCGGGAAGATCCCCTGGAGAAGGAAATGGTAACCCACTCCAGTATTCTTGCCTGGAGAATCCCATGGATGGAGAAGCCTGGTAGGCAACAGTCCACGGGATCGCAAAGAGTCGGACACGACTGAGCAACGGAATGGAATGGAAGCAGTTTTCTGAAACTGCAATACTTTGGCCACCTCATGCGACGAGTTGACTCACTGGAAAAGACTCTGATGCTGGGAAGGATTGGGGGCGGGAGGAGAAGGGGACAACAGAGAATGAGATGGCTGGATGGCATCACCGACTCGATGGAGGTGAGTTTGAGTGAACTCCGGGAGTTGGTGACGGACAGGGAGGCCTGGCGTGCTGTGATTCATGGGGTCGCAAAGAGTCGGACACGACTGAGCGACTGAACTGAACTGAACCGAAGCAGTTTTCTAAGTACCTTACATATTTTAAACTAATTTCATTCTCACAATGGCCACTGACACATGACTACAATTATCCCCATTTTGCCAGTGAGTAAACTGAGGTACAGAGAGATGAAGCCCAGGACCAGGGCTTGAACTCCCTCCAATGAGGCTCTCGGTCACTGCCTCCTAAGAATCTATATCCAGATACCTATTTTACTTGCCATAAGAAAACCCTCACATTTTTCAGAGGGCTCTTTTCTTCAAACAAAATTCCACCCCGACAGCTAACCTGTTGCGTAGAAAATAGGGGCTGAGGGTGGTCAATGAAGATAATGTCGCTCTGACTTCCCCATTCTAGCATCAATATTTGAGAGAACACTGAAGAACCCCCAGAACTCCAAAGAGAAGCGTCTGAAAAGCAGTATACTAAGGTATCTTTTATTTAACGTTCTGTGGTTTATTGGCAAGATACCCCCCATATTCAAAAGTAGTTATGAGATTGCGGGACTGCCTCCAGATGAGCAATGAAGTTTCTGTGATAAAATATTTAAGGAGCAGCTTAATGAATGGTCCCAGACCATTTCCAGGTAGCTAAAGTTTATACCATTAAAAACACAATCAATAGGTTCCAACTTTGTATTTTGAGGTAGAATATGCAAAGTATAATATAACTTATTTATAAGTTATATATAACTTATAACTTTCAATAACTTAGGGCATTCCTTTTGAATGTTGGACAGTGTAACTATCCTGTGTGACATGTTCTGTGTCTAACTACTTTCCCACATTCCAAACAAGTGCATCTATGAGCACCCAGTTGTGTGTTTTATACTTTTCCTGTTCCTATCACCATAAGAGGGTCAAGTGTCATTTCTCCTTTCACATGTTTATCTCCAACAGCTTCTTCCTCACTCCTCCTAATGTGTTCTAACAGCTATGGATTTTCTAAAACTCAAACTTGTTATAATCATGCCCAAAGTAGGAACATATACTGGAAAGAAATAAGAACAGAGAAGTTTTCCTTGTAGTAAAATAATCTTTAGTACAGTGACTGTGCTACTTTTCTAGTGAGTTTTTGTGAGATCTTTTCTCATCCTCTTCATTCATTTAACATGGGCTTCCCTGGTGGCTCAGAGGTTAAAGCGTCTGCCTCCAATGCGGGAGACCCGGGTTCGATCCCTGGGTCGGGAAGATCCCCTGGAGAAGGAAACGGTAACCCACTCCAGTATTCTTCCCTGGAGAATCCCTTGGATGGAGAAGCCTGGTAGGCTACAGTCCACGGGGTCGCAAAGAGTCGGACACGACTGAGCGACGGAACACACACACACACAAGCCTGTGTTTAACTTATATGCAGAGTACATCATGAGGAACACTGGGCTGGAAGAAGCACAAGCTGGAATCAAGATTGCCAGGAGAAATATCAATAACCTCACATATGCAGATGACACCACCCTTATGGCAGAAAGTGAAGAGGAACTCAAAGGCCTCTTGATGAAAGTGAAAGAGGAGAGTGAAAAGGTTGGCTTGAAGCTCAACATTCAGAAAACGAAGATCATGGCATCTGGTCCCATCACTTCATGGGAAATAGATGGGGAAAGAGTGGAAACAGTGTCAGACTTTATTTTGACAAAATCACTGCATCTCCAAAATCACTGAAGATGCTGATTGCAGCCAGGAAATTAAAAGACGCTTACTCCTTGGAAGGAAAGTTATGACCAGCCTAGATAGCATATTAAAAAGCAGAGACATTACTTTGCCAACCAAGGTCCATCTAGTCAAGGCTATGGTTTTTCCTGTGGTCATGTATGGATGTGAGAGTTGGACTGTGAAGAAAGCTGATCGCCAAAGAATTGATGCTTTTGAACTGTGGTGCTGGAGAACACTCTTGAGAGTCCCTTGGCCTGCAAGGAAAGCCAACCGGTCCATTCTAAAGGAGATCAATCCTGGGTGTTCATTGGAAGGACTGATGCTAGGGCTGAAACTCCAATACTTTGGCCACCTCATGCGATGAGTTGACTCACTGGAAAAGAGTCTGATGCTAGGAGGGATTGGGGGCGGGAGGAGACGGGGACGACAGAGAATGAGATGGCTGGATGGCATCACCAACTCAATGGACATGAGTTTGAGTGAACTCCGGGAGTTGGTGATGGACAGGGAGGCCTGGCGTGCAAAGAGTCGGACACGACTAAGCGAATGAACTGAACTGAACTGAACTGAAGCCTGTGTTAGGTACTGAAAAACTGCGCTGGATGCTGAGGACAAGCACAGTCCCTGGCATCAAGGACTTCCCTGTTTTGAAAGAGAGACAAGTAAATAGAAATAATGATATTGGCATGGTATAAGCCCTGTGACAATGATGTCTACAAAGCTCATAAAAGCACTTCACTCTGCCTTGGGGAGTGGCAGCAGTCAGGGAAGTCTTCCCAGAGGAGGTGGCATGTGAACCAATTCCTGAAACGTTTATTATTTAAAGAGGTCAACCAGCAGCAAAGGCAAAGACAATAGACTGAGGAGAGGGCATGGTAAACAAATGCAAAGATAAGGAAGGATGAGAAAACCGAGCAACTCTTGGAGCTCCAAAGAGTTCAGTCAGGTCAGGCTGAAGCATGCATGTGTTTGTAGGAAGCAATGAGAATAGCAGCTGAATAGGGGGAAAAAACTTGGCGAGTAAATTGCTCATATATTTTAAATGCTTGAAGGAAAGATAATGCGAACTTCTCAAGGCAGATTAATAATTGACTTTATCACACCCATATGTATTCAATGAGCCAAGTCAATTTGCTGCAGGGGAAAAAAAGAAATACTAACACTGGGCAACTCCCACTGGCCAGACCCTGCTGTAGTGTTTCACACCTATAATCTCATCGAATTATCCCAACAACCCTATGGTGGGAGCAAATATTACATATACACATGAAAAAACAAGTCAAGGAGAGGTTAAGTAACTTCCCAAGGACCCAGCATAAGAAAGCAGTAGTCTACTGCACCCATGGAAGCCTCAGCATTTTGGTTTCCTTGCAGTTGAAGGTGAGCTGAGGGAGAAGCAAGGCTGAGAGTCTGAAGAAGGGAAGCAGATGGGAGGAGAGAGAAAGATTGAGGGAGTGAGAGTGGGGGAGGAGAGAGGGGTGGACCTGGAGGAGGAAAGGCCTTATGGCTGTAGTTCCATGTGGGAGACCCTCTGAGCTAAGGTCCAGGGCTGGTGGCCCAAGCACGGCAGAGTAGATGGATCCCAGGATTCCTGTGAGTGGGGTCGTTACACAGGTGAGGGAAGAGGTGACCAGCAGCCCCAGCAGTGGGCTGGCACAAACCTTCCACCTATGCCTGGAGATGTCAGAGCAGATGGGAGTCAAGGATTCTAGGCTGGGAGGAGAGCAGCCAAGGCGGAGCCCTCATTTGATAGTTGATGAAACTGGGGGAGCTAAGTGATATGTCCACAGATACCCAATGCTCGTGTGCATGCCTTTTCTTTCTTTGTTTCCCATCTGGTAAGGAAAGAGACGGGGCTAAAATCCGAGTCTCCTGATCTCCTGGAATCCAAACAGCCGTTCACCATCCCTTCCTTCCCACTGGGTCATTTGCTCAGCCGACATCTGGAAACTAGAAATCAAGTGGGCTCACCTGAAGAAAAGGCTAGAGCTTCAGTGGGAAGAGCAAAGGGGCTTAGAAGACATTGTTAGTTAGCGTAGTAAACCTTGGCCAGCTTCCTGAGAAACAGGCGTCTGTCTCAGTTACAACCATGCCATGCGAGGTGAATCCCAGTGTTCTTTCTCATTCTTTTCTTGAACAATATAAACGTTCCCTGAGCAAAGGGAAGGGAGACTTCAGGGAAAAAAAGTAAGTGGTGAAAGGCTGGAAGTCAGAGAAGAACCTTTTGTAAAGAAATTTCACAATATTTGGTCAATGAATGAATAGCTACCAGGGAATCCTGAAAATGTTCTTTATACTACACTCTACACAATAGACACTCTGATACTTTTCTAACGTATATTCTAGTATTGCCTCTCTAGCTGTTAAAATTTGTTTGACAAAGAGACACTGTCCTCGACTGTTCCTGCTTCCCTGACTCATATTCCTGGCAGCCCCTGGACTGCCCCATGAAGCAGCAACTAAAGGGTGCTGTCCTAGCAAGGGGGCCACCAGACTCTCCAGGGTAAGTTCTGATTGGTCAGAACTTGTGCAAGTACTCTTTGTTAAATAATTAAATATCCCCCTCACTTATAAAAAGAAAAAAAAAAAAAAACCTCTGCATTTCAGTTTGACTAAGTTACGCAAAATGAATGCTATACTAAGCACTCTTTCCATCAACTGGGTGCATATAACTCTTGAGAATCCAGTAAGGGTCAAACCCTGTCACAGGCACCAGAAAACAATAGAGAGTAAAACCTACCATGGGTTTGTTTAGGTTTCACGGAGCTTTTAGCCTAGTAGGGAAAGTTCTACGCTCAACTTCACACTATCATCAAATAAGATGACCTCCATGCTCCCTGATCCTGTGGTTCACAACAGAAGATGGTGCAGCGCCCCTAGGAGGTTTTGGAAACCGGGATAGGTATTTTCCATAGTTGCAATAACTGGAAGTTGTGACTGGCTTTTACTGGTAATGCAATGGACAACCCTGCAAAAAAGAATGTCTTTTCTACCCCTCAAAGCCCTGAGATTTGAAAGAGAAAAAATTATATGCAATCAACCTTGAACCAGTTTCAGACAGAATTGTCTGCATATTGAACCACAGCCTACTAGAGTTTTATACGATGCTTATCACTGGGGCCAAAAAGAATTTTAGGAGCAAAGTTCTGATTACAGAATCCGACTCTATGGTGGGGCAAAGTGTGGCATATAGCCAGTGACCCTTCACCCAGAGTCAGTATTCTGAACACAGTACCTGAAGGAGCACAAGAAAAGTGCTTACTGAAAACTATGTCACCACTTGCCAAAGACTGTTTTAAATACTGAACTTCAGCCCAGAACATAAAGAGTTAAGTCCCTTGCTCGTTCCTTTTAAAAAAAAAAAAAAGTAGGGGAAGGGCAATGTAGCCCCCTAATCCTTGTGGTTTCATTCCTTACCAGCCAGAAAGCATTGTCTGAACCCACACACTTCTCTCTAAAGCTTTCTTTACAGCCCCTCTGTTGCAGAAACAGAGGTATTATTTTCACCCTTGGCATTCCCTTAAAGTAAAGCAAAGATCTCTTGTCCTCCACCACAGGGCCGGGAGCTGACAAAAAAAAAAAAAAAAAGTTAGTAAAGAAATCAGTACTCTAGAAGGCTAGTCCATAATTCAGTCAAAACTGCAAAGTATGTTCCTGACCTTACTCCTGATTCCCACAACGCAAGTGTGGGGGCTGTACCTTAAAAAGAGCAGACACGTAAGAGATGAATGAGAAATACCTGCTGAGTGAATGAATAAAATGACCAAAATAAAGTACAGCGGGTCACAGTAAGACCCTGACACTGCTTTAGGTCACCAAGAAGTCAATTCCATGTGACGTCAGAGGCTGGAATCTAAAACTCTGGCCTGTCTCCTATTAGATATTCAACAGAACTATATGGAATAATAATATTAATAACAGCTAACATGTGGCAGGTACTGTACTAAACGCTGTACCTGGTTCATTTTATTTAATCTTTACATAAAAGATTATGACTAGTTGGACTCGTCGTTATTGCCCAAATAAGGTGAGTTGGGTCATGAGAAGTTCAGCTACATGCCCAAGATCACGCAGCTAGAAAGCAAAGGAGCAGATTACCAGTTTTGGTCTCCTGTCTCATGAGTTTAGCCCCCTGGCTCTCCAGAGGGGAGCAAGGTGGGTCACTAACTTCCCATTTGTTGAAGCCCATAGGATTTTTTTAAATTTTTTTCTTTTTTAAATTAATTAATTTATTTTAATTGGAGGATAATTACAATACTGTGATGGTTTCTGCAATACATATGAATCAGCCATAGGTATACATGTGTCCCTTCCATCCTGAACCCTCCTCCCTCTTCCCTCCCCACCGGATCCATCCAGGTTGTCACAGAGCACCGGCTTCGGGTGCCCTGCTTCATACATCAGGCTCACACTGGATTCTAATATGTCCCACTGAGCAAGGCTGTCTTCAAGAAATAGAGGCTGAAGAAGCTGCTTCTGAAATCTGCTATCCCCACCAAATACTTAAGGAGCCCTGTGCCAGGCACTGTGCTGAAAACTCATGAACTTAAATGTATATGAAGAGTGTTCCAAAAGCTTTAAACCTGTAGAAATCACACCGGCCTGAGTGAGAAAGCAGGGTCAGAGATGGATTCACTGATGAGGTAGCATTTCACAGCCTTGGGAGGAGATGGGGATTTGAGCGACTAGGAGAGGTATGGAGGGAAGACCACAACATAGCTTCCTACTAAAAGAAAGAAGAGTCATCTGTCTTGAAATAAGAATTTGATCCTTCTGGCAACCCATTCCTACTGTTCAGACCCAGGTCTAAACATACTAAAAGTAATCAACACAGCCCAGAACCAGATTTCGGGAGGAATTCTTAAGAAGGCACTTCCAGGGTGATAGAAAAAAGCCTGGGGCTGGTCGCCATGATGAGAGGAGTTTTGCTCATGCCAAGAACCCAAGGGGCAAGAGTGGGGGTGCACAGGTGCTCAGATCAAAAGAGGCTACTCCTCTGCCCCTTTGAATTTAGAGGATTATACAATAGAAGCGTATACATCTCTCCAGAGGGTCAGTTTTCACAGGATCCTTTAATCGTTCCAAATTGGCACTGAGTCCCATCTTAGTTATTCATGTGTGTTCTAGAGTTTCTCACATAACAACTCCCCTGAAGTTCCCAGGCAAACCTGGGGCTCTGTTCAAGATTAGTCACTCAGGAGCTCTAAGGGGTTTCCCTGAAAGGCAGGACTGACTCAGTCCTGCCCTCAGCAAGGGATGCTAAGTAGAGCTAGCTGTATGTGTTTATCCTTGAGTCAGGACAGCCTGGGAAGCTTTTAGGGGTCATGAAGGGAAGGGGGCATAAATACCTGAGGAAGGTGCCTAGATCATCAAAGCATTGGCATTTTGGATGTGCTCCATTAATTCTAACCCCCCCCCCACCTCCTGCCAAGGATATTCTTAGGGAAGTAGGATAACCAATATCCTTGGTTTTTGATAGTAACGACAAATTTTCAAAGACTAGGTCTGTAAACTCTGTGCTGTCATGCATATGTCTAATATCAGTCTCTGATACAAACAACAGAAACCCAAAATGAAGTAGCTTTTAAACAAAAGAAATTATTGGCTTGTCTAACTGAAATCTCTAAAGGGAGTTCAGGCATGGCTGGATCCAGAGGCTCAAGCAGTCATCAGGATTTGATTTCTCTGTGGGTCAGCTCTGCTTTCTTGTGTGAGGATTTCACTCTTGAGCAGTCTTCTATCACATAATGGACTCTTAGCAGCTCCAGGTCTATACCTCTCTTGCTTCAAATCTAGGAGAAAGAAATTATTTTCAATATCTTCAAGAAAGATCCTGATGTTAAGTCTCTTCTCAGCCTATTGGCCAAGTTCCAAAATCAAATATTTTTTAAATAATTGCTTCCACTATAGTAATGCTTCCACCTAGACTCTATAGGAAAGAAATAGAGCCCACGTCTCTACGGGAGAATGTCAGTGTTGCATTATAAAAAGAGAATGTGTACTGCGATTTCATGTTGAGTCATCGGAAAAAAATACAGTCTGCAGGGCACGGAATTGGTGTGCACATCAAAATTTGAGGAGTCCAGCACAACACCAATGTTAGACTCACTACTTATTTGATACTTTGCTTTCCAAAGTTCCAAGTGTATACCTCAATCAAAGAAATAATATGTCATTTGTATCCTATAAATAATAAGAAATATAGAATATTTTCTAAGTAATGTCCTATTTTCACTCATCTGGTCAACCAGTGAATAGTCAAAGAGTCTCTATTATGGTCAAGGCATGGTCACAGATGCTAGGAATAGAGTGATAAACAGAATAAGACAGGCCCCGATTTTGTAAGGCATCCTCCACTCTTTAAGGTGTCAAGGATCCAGAACCTCTTCACGGGAGTCCCAAAGGGTTCTAGGGATCTTCCAACTCAGCTCTCTGGAATTCGCCAATAAATTTGAGAAGGGCTCTGCCTTCCTAAAATCTTTGAAATTCTTTGCTGGGCTAGCCTTAGTCCCCAGAGAAGATTTTGGTCAAAAAAGGACCCAAATCATCACACGGTGTAGACATCTGAGAGAAAGTGGCCGGCAGAAGCCAATCCTGCTGCAAGGTTACCCTGGAGTCTTTCCTGTCCTCTGAGAGGACAGAGGCTGTGCCAGACACCACCTCCCCATGACCACCACATTGCCAACCTCCTAAGTGTTCTCACCTGGGAGCCGCTTGCCCTTGGGCAAAGGCAGGCTCCTGAAAACAGCGACTAGGTCAGGACTTGTCCAGATGCATATAATCCACCCCAGTGCAAAATCTGTAAGAAATAAAACGTATCAGTTTTCATAACTTAAAGGTCCAAGGGCACCTGGATTATTCAGGAACGCTAGACCCTGGAATTCGAACACTGTCTCCCTACCTCAGATCGCTCTCTCTCTGTCCATCCATCTATCCAGCTCCATCACTTTCCAACTCTCAGGTTTATTCCTGTTCACACCTTACCTTCTTCCCCACCCCAGATGTGGCTTCTTCCACGTAGTCAGGAAAAGTGACCCCCAAGAAGCACGAAGTGTACTGTCATCACTGTTCCTCATCCCATAGGAACAGAGACCCTCCCTTCCTCAGGATCCATACCTATGCCTAATGAAAACTCTGATTGGCCCTGATTGGGAAATATGCCCACCAACCCCCTGCCCCCCTCCAGCCTGGGGAAGGGCAGAGCCATGATTGGAGCAAGGGAGGGGCGACTTTAACAAAGGAAAACTGAGTAGCTGTTATCCAAGGAAGAGAAAAGAAATGCTGGCCAGGCAAAAACAACAAGAATCCCCACATTACCCAACAACCACTTGTGCCTGGCCAAAGGCAAGAACATAAGGGCTGAGTGTGTGTCCTCCTGGGACCAAGATTTCATTGCAAATGGCATTTTCATGGACCACTCTTCCTATACCTTTTCCCAATGTGCACATTCTACCGAGCTTGCCTGCCTGAATCCAAATGCCACCACCTCTGCAAGGCCTCACGTCATTTCACCAGCTCAAGAGAGATCACCCCACCCACAGTTATCAAGCACTTCAGGTCAGTTCAGTTCAGTTTCTCAGTCGTGTCTGACTCTTTGTGACCCCATGGACTGCACCACACCAGGCCTCCCTGTCCATCACCAGCTCCCAGAGCTTGCTCAAACTCATGTCCATGAAGTCAGTGATGCCATTCAATCATCTCATCCTCTGTCATCCCCTTCTCCTCCTGCCTTCAATCTTTTCCAACATCAGGATCTTTTCTAAGTAGTCAGTTCTTCACAGCAGGTGGCCAAAGTATTAGCGCTTCAGCTTCAACATCAGTCCTTCCAATGAATATTCAGTACTAACTTCCTTTAGGATTAACTGGTTTGATCTCCTTGCAGTCCAAGGGGCTCTCAAGAGTCTTCTCCAACACCACAGTCTTCTCCAGCACCACACTATATACCAAGTACTATGGTAATCACTTTGCTTATTTTATCTCCCCAATCCTCACATCTCCATGAGAAAAACACTATTATTGCCCCTATATTAGTTTGATAGGGCTGCCACAACGAAGTACCCTAAACTGTGTGGCTTAAACAACAGAAATGTATTATCTCACAGTTCTGGAGACTAGAGGTCTAAAATCAAGATGTTAAGTTGGTTTCTTCTGAGGGCTACGAGGGAGAATCTGACCCACATCTCTCCCCTAGGCTGTGGTAGCCCCAGTATTCCTTGGCATGTAGGTAACACTCTCCTTGTGTCTCCACATTGTCTTCTCCCCTATGTGTCTGTCTTTGTGCCCCAATTTCTCCTTTATATAAGAATATCAGTCATACTGGCTTAGGACTCACTACTATAACCTCATCTTAACTTGATCATCAGCAAAGGTTTGTTGTTGTTGTTGTTGTTTTCAAATAAGTTCACATTCATAGGTACTGGGGGCTAGGACTTCAACATCCTTGTGGGCATAATTCAACCCATAAAATAGCCCCCCCTTTTTTACATGAGGAAACTGAGTCTTAGAGGATTATGTGCCAGAGTTATATACCTGTAAAGGCAACCTCTATGCAAAGGTTTGGGATCTGAACAACTCCATTCTGTCTCTTTTCTCATCCTTCTCCAGAAATCTTTTCCCTCTTCAACACTGTTTACCTTGTAACCACTATTCCCTGGATTTGTGTGTAATTTTGCACCACCCTTTCAGACTCTAAGCTCCTTAACAATAGGAGTTTATCATATTTATTTCTGTTTGCCCAGCCCACCTACCAAGACTTAATCTCTATCACTCAGATAAATAGAGATGGATATCAGGGCGAGGATCTAAACTGAGCACTGTCCCTCACAGGTCATTTCATTGATGAACCAGATAAGTCTTGACGAGTTCATTTTTTAAAGCTTTTTCATTGGTCTGTCTGACTTCATTCTTTCAGCAAAATTTTAATAAGCCCCTCCTATGAGTCAGGCACAGTGCTAGGCACTCAGGAAACAGATAAATCAGACTAAGTCCACACCCTCCGAGAGTTTAGAACCTGGTAGACAAGACAGATAAGTCAATAAATCATTGTAATACAATGTCTCGAAATACAAGCTGTCTTGATGTCAGGAGTTCTTAGAAAAGCAATGAAGGCAGGCAGGCTTGGACTTGTACAACTTCTAAGAAGTTGGAAAAGAGACCCTACAAATCTTAAAACACTGAATTTTAGTATAAGAGAAAACCAACAAATAATCTCCGCCCTCCTGTTGCTGCAGACGGCCACACTGAACGAACAGTGTAGAAGAAACTGCCCAGAAACTAGCCTTAGTCTAAGCCAGTAAACCAGAGAAAAGCCTCACATGGGTTCCAAATCTAGGCAGACCTGGGTTTAAATCCAGGCTCTGCTACCCCTGTTGTTCAGTCACTAAGTTGTGTCCGACTCTGCGACTCCATGAACTCATGTCCATTGAGTCTGTGATGCTATCTCACCATCTCATCCTCTGCTACCCCCTTCTCCTTTTGCTTTCAATCTTTCCCATCATCACGGCTTGCTCTTTTAAAATATATATAACATAAAGTTTCCCATTTTGACCATTTTAGGTGTACAGCTCAGTGGTATTGAGCCTGTTCACATTGTTGTGCAACTATTATCACCATCCATCTCCAGAACTTTTTCATCTTCCCAATCTGAAACTCAGCATCCATTAAATAACAATTCCTCCTTCACACCTCTCTTTACCACCCCTGGCCACCACTGTTCTACTTTCTGTTTCTATGAATTTGACAATTTTAGGTACCTCATATGAGTAGAATCCTACTGTATTTGTCCTTTTGTGACTAGCTGATTTCACTTAGCATGATATCCTCAAGGTTCATCTTCATGTTTCATGGTTGGAGCGTGTGTCTGAATTTCATTCCCTGGCCATTTTCAAGTCCATCTCTTGTCCCTTTCCTCAAAATAGAAACATGGAGACACAATAATGTACAAAACAGTGACTGCATTAAAAGACACACACACACAAGTTTTTCTCCTGATTACAAATGTATTCTTTCTTATGCCACATTTGGTGATGGCTCCAAATTCTGAAGTCTTCATCATCACCCATTGCCCTTTTGAGGAGGGATGCAGAAAATGGTTTTGTTTAGCTTTACATCCCATTGGGTGGGGCAGGGCTGAAGCAACAGGCAGCCTTTAAACAATGTTTACTCCAATCGACACTATTGCATAGCCATAAATCTAAGTTCACCTGGTCATCTATCTTTCTCTGAATCCAAAGTTGAAAACACTCTCTGGCTCTTCTCAGCTGGGTCGTAAATTTTTCCTTAATCCTAGTCATTTAAAAGAAAAGTGTTATGGGTTTTAAAGTCCCTCCTTTGTGCTGATAAGTTTGGCCTGTTCTGCCCCACCACCACCCTTCCACCAAATCCCCAGCCCCAACCCCAAGCCCAACCAGTGACCTCTCAGTCACCAGTTCCCGGGCTCAGCTCTGGGAGGCTCACTCCAGGTGGTGGAGAGGTGCCCCGTCCAAGTTGCTACCATCAAAAAGGTCTGCAGTGGCGTTTGTAGCAGTGGAAAACTAGAAATAACCAAAACATCGAACACGAGGATATTGGTTAAATAAATTATAGCACACACATTAGACAGACTAGGATGGAAGTCATTAATATAATGCTAAAAAAAAAAAGATATGCAAAAGCTTGTAAGTTTAATTAGTTCTCATCTGTTTATTTCTGCATTTGTTTCTTTGGCTTTAGGAGACAGATCTAAAAAAAAAAATCATTGCTACGATATATGTCAAAGAGTGTTCTGCATATGTTCTCTTTTAGGAGTTTTATGGTTTCAGGTCTTATTTTGAGTTTATTTTTATATACAGTATGAGAAGATGTTCTCAGTTCATTCCTTTACATGTAGCTGTGCATTTTTCTAAGAACCACTTGTTGAAAGACTGTATTTTCTCCATTGCTTATTCTTTCTTCCTTTGTCATAGACTAATTGACCACAAATGGGTGGGTTTATTTCTGGACTCTCTACTCTGTTCCTTTGATTCGTGTGTCTGTTTTTGTGCCAGAGCTATGCTGTTTTAATTACTGTACTTTGCAGTATAGTCTGAAGTCAGAAAGTGTGATTCCTCCAGCTTTTTTCTTTTATCTCAAGATTGCTTTGGCAATTCCAGATCTTTTGTGGTTCCATATACATTTGGGGACTACTTGTTCTAATTCTGGGAATAGTGTCATGAGTATTTTTATAGGAATTACATTAAATCTATAGATTGCTTTAGGTAGTATGGACATTTTAACAGTATTAATTCTTCTAATCCATGAACACAGATATTTTTCCATTTCTTTGGATCGTTGTCAATTTCCTTCACCAATGTTTTATACTTTTCAGAGTATAGGTCTTTCATTTCCTTGGTTAAGTTTATTCCTAGGTATTTTATTCTTTCTAAGGTGATTTTAAATAGAATTGTTTTCTTGCTTCTTTTTATGATAATTCATTATTAGTGCATAGAAAAGCAACAGATATTTATATAGTAATCTTATACACTGTTGGTAGCAATGTGAATTGGTGCAGTCACTATGGAAAACAGTATGGAGGTTTATCAACAAACAAAAAATAGAACTACCATATGAGGCAGCAATCCCACTTCTAGAAATATATCTGAAGAAAGTGAAAACACTAATTCATAAAGATATGTTCACTCTAATATTCATAGCAGCACCATTTATAATACCAAGATATGGAAGCAACCTAAGTTTTCATCAGCAGATGGAGGGATAATAAGATGTGATATGCACACACAACAGAATATTTGTCATTAAAAAATGAAATTCTGCCATTTGCAACAATGTGGATGGACTTAGTATTATGCTTAGCAAAGTAAGCCAGACCGAGAAAGATGAATACTCTGCTATCATTTATATGTAGAATCTAAACAATAAAATGATTGTATGTAACAAGTCAGACTCACATAGAGAAGAAACTAGCGGGTATTAGTGGGGAGAGGGGCGGCAGAGGAGCAAGTTAGAGATATGGGAGTAAGAGACACAAACTACTATGTATAAAATAAATAGTCAATGAAGATACATTGAACAGTACAGAGAAATAGCTTATTAATGGGTTGGCCAAAAAGTTCACTTGGATTTTTCCATCATCTTACAGAAAACCCAAACGAATATTTTGACCTACCCAATACTTGGCAATAACTTTAAATGGAGTACAGCCTATAAAAATATTGAATCACTATGCTGTACACCTGAAACTGACATAATGT
Source organism: Moschus berezovskii (assembly GCF_049115385.1). Taxonomy (NCBI): domain Eukaryota; kingdom Metazoa; phylum Chordata; class Mammalia; order Artiodactyla; family Moschidae; genus Moschus; species Moschus berezovskii. The sequence goes on along the minus strand of NC_142473.1, from coordinate 69,375,385 downwards.
TATAAATGATACTTCAACTTAAAAAGAGCAATAAAACATGAAAAGATGTTCAGAATAATCCACGTGTGTGTGTGTGTTTGTGTCCCTTAACTACAGAATTATCTAACTGTGGAATTACCATAACATTTCCTTTTTATGGATTTGCCTGCACTTTCTGCAAAGCATACATATTACTTTCTATATTTAGTCCCTAGACCTGTCATGACAAATGACCACAGGCTTCCTGGCTTACCACAACAGCAATCTATTTTCTCACAGTTCCAAGGGTCAGAAATCTGAAATCAGCTGTCGCAGAACCACGTTCCATCCAAAGGCTCCCTGAAGGTAGGCTTCTTCCAGCTTCAAGTGGTTGTTGATGTTTCTCATTTTGAGTTCACATCAACGCACTCTCTCCCTCCACCTCCTAGCCTTCACCTCTTCTGTGTGTCTGGCCCTAGAAGCCTTCTCTCTTATAAGGATACATGTGATCACACTCGGACAATCCAGGATAAACTCTTACTGTCAAGATCCTGAACGGAATCATGTTTTATTCAATCTTAACCAAATAACGTAATAGTCACAGCTTCTAGGAATTACAATGTAGACATATTTGGGAGGAGCTACCTTCTAGTACACTATACTTTATAATCAATAGAAAGAAATCTTATGTTTTCCTTTTAGATACATGGTGTTAGAGAAGACTCTTGAGAGTCCCTTGGACTGCAAGGAGATCAAACCAGTCAATTAACACAATTTTTAAAATTGCATTAAAAAATTTTTTAAAAACCCCAAACTAAACACAACAGGGTACAAACAAAGTTCGAGGTATGAGGCAGCATGAAGTGGTGACCAAACGCTTCTCCACACACGTCCAGGAAATTACTGCCACAGCACTGAGAAATTAGTGATGCCAGATGTGACTTTTAAAAAGAAATTGGTGATCTGGATTTGCCTATAAATTTCCTGATTTTCATATAAGGCAACTAATTCACAGTAAGAAACAAAACACCACCTCAAACACAAGCAACAAAAATGTGTGTTTGTATGCAAACCAAACAAAAACATACCTGCAGGCCCCAATGTCCATGCACTCCATCGTGTGAGAACTCTGTTTTCAGAAGGAAAGGTGGTGGGGTAGATCACTCCCCTATATCTCTTACATCTTTGGGGCTCTCTAGGAATCTCCATCTCCTAAGTGGTAGGAAATACTAATAGAAGGGTCATCAAAGGTCCATATAGTCAAAGTTATGGTTTTTCCAGTAGATATGTACAGATATGAGTTGAACCGTTGAACCATAAAGGCTGAGTGCCCAAGAATTGATGCTTTCAAACACTGGTGCTGAAGAAAAGACTCTTGAGAGTCCCTCAGACAGCAAAGAGATCAAACCAGTCAATCCAAAAGGAAATCAATTCTGACTATTCATTGGAAGGACTGATGCTGAAGCTGAAGCTCTTAATACTCTGGCCACCTAATGCGAACAGCCCACTCATTAGAAAAGACCCTAATGCTGGGAAAGATTGAAGGCAGGAGGAGAAGGGGACAACAGAGGATGAGATGGTTGGATGGCATCACCGACTCAATTGACATGAGTTTCAGCAAGCTCCAGGAGCTGGTGATGGACAGGGAAGTCTGGCATGCTGCAGTCCATAGGAGCAGAAAGAGACGGACACAACTCAGTGACTAAACTGAACTGAACGCACTCACTAATTTATGCGTTGCTCTAGCCCAGAACCCAGTGCCTGATTCATGATGGGCACAAAGTAAATATTGTTGAAGGGGTGAATAAACAGCCCAGAGTAGGAACTTCATTCAGGATGAGAAATCGTAGATGACTTCTTTCCTTTTATTTTTTCCTTTGCTATTTTTTCTTACTATAATTTTCAGATGCCATTAAAAGCTATTTCCTTCTTTCTTTACCCATATTCAAATAGTTGTACCTCTAAATCTAGGATACTAAGACCTTCCTAAAGCTCCATAGTACAGTACAGAAGGAGAGGAGTCAAGTTTTCTTGGCTTGAGTTCCATCTTAAGAGGCTGAACAAGTGAAGAGCTTGCACCCTTTCCATCCCCTCGTATAACAGTTTCTTTTCTGCAGCCACCCCAAAGCAACATGGAGCCCGAGACTGACATGTTCAGAAAGGCTCTCTCCTATCATTTTGCCCTTCTCCCTCCTGGTACAGCGAACCCTGACGAGATCCACATACAGAAACTGGGCACCTGAGAGTGGATATATTACCTAGACTTGTACCTGAGAACTCCTTTAGTCCTATGCACCACTTAATCCCATTTGAGCTAATAACATTGAACCTCTGCAGAAGAATAGTAAATAGTTGTGCCTAAGCTCTGCCCCACCACCCCAAGCACCCTCCCACCACCCTCCCTCCACACACACACAGAAAACATTGCTGATAGGTTGTGGCACTCTTTATACACTGCATCGGGATCCTTCTAAACACAACTCCCCAGGCAGTCATAGCCATTAGTCCAATTTGGCATGCAAAATAAAAGCCATTTTTCATCCCTCATCTAGTCCATGCTGGAGAATATATTTTTATCATCAACAAACATTTATTGACTTCCTAATGGTGGCACAGAGTCGGACACAACTGAAGCGACTTAGAAGCAGCAGCAGCAATGTTCACAAAGGCTTACAATCTAGATATGAATTCAGGAAAGCCTCAAAGAAAAAGAGATACAAGACAATGCCAGGGAGCCCATGCTAAAGGCCAAACGTGATGGATTGACTTGCTGGAGGAACTTAGATGTTGTTGGAGATGCATGAGAGCTTCAAGAAGTCTACTGTAGAAAATTAGACTGTAAGGAATCATCGAAGGAAAAATAGGATCTAGGTAAGTGAAAAAACATGGAGAGAAAAATTCCATCTTCAAGAAGAAAGTGATCAAGAGCTCAGGGACAGACAAGTATACATAGGGTACTTTTGGAAATGAAGAACAAACCCACTTAGCTAATACCAAGTCATTCAGGTGACATTCAACTTAAATGCCACTTCCTGGGTGAGGTCTTTCCAGATCAGACCGGTGAAAACAGAGATTTGTTTTTCTTCATGGACCTCCAGACCATGAGTCCTATAGGACAGGGACCTGGCTTATTCACTTTGCTGTTCCCAGTCACTAGAAGAGAGCCAGGCACACAGTAGATGCTCAGAAAATATTTACGGGATAAATAAATAAACCAAGGTTTCCTGTAGGGGAAGTTACAGGTGCTCCATATGCAGAAATATGTGGGTTTGATTGTTACTGCATTTGGATATCAAACTAAGGACTTGGGCCTATGGAAAAGTATTCCAAAGTGTTTCTCATCTAATCCCACCAAAAGTATTAGGTCAAAACAGGATTTTATTTTAATATTTTTTGACCTGGGCCATTTTTAAAGTTTTTGTTGAATTTATTACAGTATTTCTTCTGTTTTATGCTTTGGCTTTTTGGCCCCAGCACATGTGGGATCTTAGCTCCCCGACCAGGGATCGAACCTGCATGCCCTGCAGTGAAAGGTGAAGTCTTAACCACTGGACCACCAGAGAAGTCCCCAAAACAAGAATTCTAGATTGAATGCATTTTTGGATCACTGGGTTAAACAAAGTTGATCATGTATGTTTATTTTCTGCAAGTCTTTCTTTGACGTATACCGTATCTTCCCAGGTGGCGCTAGTGGTAAAGAACCCACCTGCCAATACAAGTAGATTAGATGTGGTTTCAATCCCTGGGTCAGGAAGATCCCCTGGAGGAGGATACAGCAACCCACTCCGGTACACTTGGCTGGAGAATCCCATGGACAGAGGAGCCTGGCAAGCTGCAGTCCATATGATTGCATAGAGTCAGACAAGACTGAAGCAACTTGGCACACACACACCATATCTTGGTAGATATTCAAATATTCTCCAAGTATTATCCCATAGCACTCTTATTTTCTCTTCTTTATTTTTTTCATTAAATGCAGCATACTGAATTTAGTGTTTACGTTAGTGTGAAGACAATTTGGCAAATGGAGCTGTGGAAGCTTTAGAGATGCTGGAATGGGAGTTTCTGCATATGCAATGATATTTTAGGAGGATCAGTGTGGTAGAATGGATTAGGAAAGGAGAGAGGCTTAAAACAGGGAGCCTCACTTGGGGATGATAGCAGGAATCATCCTCTCAAACATATGCCACAAATAGGATGTGCCAGACACGAGACAGCAAACATAAAACAATAAACAAAACAAAGTCTACCCTACCTGGACAGGGTGCCCATATGTTCTGGTATGTCCAGGACGGTCCCAACTTTTGTCTGTTGTCCCCATACAATTAGTAAATAGTACCATGTTTATTCAGGGCTTTCCTGGTGGCTTCCCTGCAGGTAATGAATCTGCCTGCAATGCAGGAGACCCAGGTTTGATCCCTGGGCAAGGAAGACCCCCTGCAGAAGGAAAGGGCAACCCACTTCAGTATTATTGCCATGTTTATTCTCAAAATTGCCATGGTTTGGATAATAAACTCATGGCCCCTCAATTCGTGGAGATCACGCTATGGAAGAGACCAAGAGATGAGCCCACGTGGCATCTCTGTATAAATCAGAATCCCTTTCTGGGTGGACACAACTTGAATAAAGGCAGTTTTGTGGGAAGATGCAGGCTCTCACAGGACACTCAGAAGGTAGAGCTCAGGCTGTGTGTTTATCTCCTCTCGTTTATTGCATGCAGGGGGTTTTGTAAGCTAGGTGTGGATTCAAGAATGATAAAAGTTTAAAAAAGCACAAGGTAATGCCTAGCCCAGCCTTCTTGAGAAGTGAGCCACCTGCACAACCACCAGCTGGTATCCTGGAGATAATCAGTAAACAAATAAATATATAAGTAAATGCAACGGTAAGTACTGGAAAGTCCTGTGAAGAAAACTAACATGAAGCAAGGGGATCAAGAGTGAAGGCAGCCCTAGTGCGTACTCCAGCAGGCACCACTGGTGTCGTAGCCTGTGGAGAGGGCGCCCCCTGGGGTTGAGCAACTTGGCCACCCAGACAGGAGGTGCTTTGTTAGAAAGGATGGTCAGGAAGTCCTCTCTGTGGAAGTGGTGGGTCATTTGTCACTGACTATAAAGGAAGAGGGATAGACAGGAGAGAAACATCACAGTGATATGGAGTCAGTGTGACATGGTGGCCAGCCTTGGGCAGGATTTTGAGGAATGAGTGTTAAAGATGACTTCAGGCTTCCACGCCTGAGGAACTAGGAAAACGGCTAGCACTGCTCAAATCTGCCCAGTTTCCTGAGCCTGCCACGAGTGGGTGGTGCAGGGAACACGCCAGGGAAAGAGGCGCAGTCCCTTCTCTTGGTGAGTTGACTGTCTCCTTCAGAATTTCCCAACCTGTCTAGAGGAACACTAGCTGGGTATCCTAACAGGTGTTACTAGAAAAAGTTGCTCAATCTGAGAAAGACTGGGTTAAGCAAAATCTGAGAGGTTTCTTTACTAGACAGATTCTCAGAGATTTTAATATACCCTCGCAAGCTTCATGAATCTGAAGCAGGGAATATAGACGGTAACCCGTCCTGAGTTAGCTGCCCGGAGACATTTTTCTTTGCAACGTGTTTCAGGATACCATTGCTCCCCTGGGAGGATGGGGTCGGGGGCAGGAACTGTGCTGTATACAAATGCCAAATGGGCCAGAATAGAAGGCAGAGTCAGGTTAGGGTTCAGGAGGAGCAGGGAGACAGAGCTGCCAGAGATAAGGGATCCCCGCCTAGAAGGACAGAGACCCCACATCTGTTGGGGCCCACGGTTGCCATGGCATGTTGGCAACCTCTGAGTCAGCCCCCCTCAGGGCCAGGATTAGCCTCTGACTGACTGGCTAAAAGCAGTTGTGTAACCTCCTTGGGCCTCCACTTACCCTTCTATAAAATGGGGATAAAGATATCACCCTCCCTCTCCTGGGTGGCACGGGGCGCTGGTAATTACTATTTGGCCAGGTGCTGAGGAGCTGATGAGCTCTGTCTGACACATTTCTTCGTGCCTCCTCCAGACGCCGTGCCTCGCCTCCCCAGACACAGCCCTGCTGCTCGCTCAGACCTCAGCCACGTCGGGCAAGGCAGCAGGTGCCTCTCTTCGTAAATCCCATCAAAACAGGAGACTCGCCTGACCTCCGGCTCCCACCTGGGCATTGTGGAGGTGGGAGGGCCACCTGCCGGCTGCCATTCTGGGGCCCTGCTGCACGTGGGAGGCTGCTCGGGGCTGGGGCACCCGGAGGGGGTGTCGCCGGCCTGGAAGCAGCCATGCGGTATCCTTGCTGCTGAGAAGCCCAGCCAACTGGGGCCTTCTCGGGGCCAAGCAATGACCACGTCGGAGGACCAGAGCCCGGCCCAGCCTGGCGGGACAAGCGAGCAGAGGTGGGTGCTGTGTGTCTGAGGGTGCAGGGAGAGGAAGGGGCACCTGATGGGAGAGGAAACAGCCCGTGGGCAGGGCTAGACTTGCTCCAATCCTTTCACCAAGAGTGGGGTAAGGGGGATGCTGAGAAAACTCGGAGGTTCCTAGATATCCACTGAGCCTACAAACCAGACTCTATCACCATGCCTCGGGGGTAGGACAAGCATCCTTATGAAGCATGCTGACCTTTTGTAGTTACTTTTCGCTCTTTAGTCTAAGCTGTGAGATCCATTTTTACCCAATTTCATCCAGATTGGAAATGTTGGGGAGTCAGAAAAGCAGCACGTGGCACCCCTAATCCGAGGCTGCAGTCACTTGGAACAGCTCTGCAGGTGACTAAAATAATGCCTGGCCCTGAGTAGAAGGATGGAAGAGGAGTGGTTGTTGGATCTTCCTGGGTAATTTTGAAATGCCAGTGTGCATCTGCAGAATGGGATCATAATAAATTAAATCCCTTCACTTGGCTGGTATCAGGACTCATTCCTGTGTGCTGGGCATTCTCCTGTGATCCAGTGGTTCGTTTTGATGCGCATCTTGCTTATTCATACTGATATGCCTTCTGCTCAGCAGAAAAGCATCCCATTGGATATTAGGTTCTTACTTTCATCCTCAGCTAAATCCAGCTGCTCTAAAATGTGTAAGATAGAGCTGAGACCCAAGCAGATGGCAGTCTCCATCTCCAGGCCCATGACATCGAATGCCAGTTGAAAATCAAGGTCTCTTAATTCTTGGAAATGGGGTGGGGGTCACACCGGGTCTAGTTCCTTCTAGACTAATTCTAGTCTAATTAAGGAGTGACATCAGGGGCCTGTCTAGCTCGATTTCTAGCCCCCACCTTCTTTAAAAGCCATCAGTGTCTTTAGCCCTAGTGTGTTACCAAATGGCTTGTCAATGTCAGAGGAGCCATGCAAAGAATATTCAGCACGTCATTAACCTCATTCCAACATGTAATTAGCCTAAAAGGCCTCTTCGCTGCCTCCATTCAGCGTTACATCATAAAGAATCAGATATTTTCAGGACACCGTGAAGACTTTAAAGAGTTAATTATGGCTCAGTAGAGCCCATCCCCGACAGTCTAAGATCCAGGAATTAAACTGTTTATTTTCATGTGTCAGTCCTCCAAACAGCATTCACAGTCACTTCCTCCAAGGAACCTGAGACTGACATTGGTTTGGAAGTAGAGCCACCAGAGTATGCAGTGGTGAGTTGGAGGAGGTAATTGAATTCAGGCCTTCCTCCTACTTTGGGCCATGTGTTCTCAGAGATATCATCTGTACAGTCTCAGAGAGAAAAGGGAACCAAGGCAATCTGGAATTCTACTTACCCTCCTAGTTCTGTGGGGCGAATCCAGCTAGTGCATTTGTAATCTCTGAGCTGGAGAGACCAACAGTGTGTCCAGAGTTCAAAGGGAGTTCAGTCCTAATCTGGATGTTACCATCTGAGCCAATCTAACCATGCAGGCTCCGAGGACATTATTATCAGTCAAGTGTAATTATAGATAAAACAGTTTTATTAATCAGCTTCCTAAGGAGACTGTGTTTATCTGATGGCTGTGAATGGCGTGGGAGGATCTGTGCTGTGTGTGGCAGGTTGCTGGGGAGGACAGGGTGTCTAGGGGACAGCATGGAAGATATAAGAGGGGCTGTGGTTGGGAGTTGTGTCTAAGACTGTACTTGACAGATGGGGGTACAAGTGGTAGAATTTTGCCTGTTCTCCCCTCTGTGTTGAATCTGTCATAACTCTTTTTCCAAAAAAAAATAGACCTTTCTGTATTTCCATTTAGCTAAGATCTCTGGAGCTCCTGATAGCTATCCAATAGCTATCAGGTTTCCCTGATGGCTCAGTTTGTAAAGAATCTGCCTGCAATGCGGGAGACACCAGTTCGATTCCTGAATCAGGAAGATCCTCTGGAGAAGAGCTAGGCTACCCACTCCAGTATTCTTGGGCTTCCCTTGTGGCTCAGTTGGTAAAGAATCCACCTGCAATGCAGGAGACCTGGGTTTGATCCCTGGGCTGGGAAGATCCCCTGGAGAAGGGAAGGGCTACCCACTCCAGTATTCTGACCTGGAGAATTCCATGGACTGTATAGTCCATGGGGTCGCAAAGAGTCGGACATGACTGAGCGACTTTCACTTTCCTGGAGCTCCTAATTGCCAATTCTACCTGCAAGTGCCTTCTTTAGCCACTGTCTGCCACATTTTCAAATCTTACGTCCAGACCTATCTTGGCTTGTCTTCAACGTCTATCACCTTAAACTAGTTTGTAAGTTGCAAGGGCTCCTGAAAGAGTACTGCTCCTTCTGAATATTGTGTGGCCTGACTGGAGTCAACTTTACTTACCTCTGGTCAGGATAAATGAACTCCTCAAGGCCCAGTACTAAATGGGTCCTCCAGAAAGTCTCCAATTCTGATTTAAACTTGATTAAACATCAGTGGTTTCCTAAAGGAAATCAACCCTGAATATTCATTGGAAGGACTGTTACTGAAACTGAAGGTCCAATACTTTGGCCACCTGATGGAAGAACCAATTCATTGGAAAAGACCCTGATGCTGGGAAAGACTGAAGGCAAAAGGAAAAGGGGGCAGTAGAGGATGAGATGGTAAGATAGCGTCATTGACTCAATGGACATGGATTTGAGCAAACTCTGTGAGATAGTGAAGGACAGAGGAGGCTGGCATGCTACAATCCATGGGGCTGCAAAGAGGCGGATATGACTTAGCAACTAAACAGCAATAACAAACATCAGTGGTCAGATGGGTGTAAGGTAACACTTCAAGGCTAGGTTCCCTGCTATAGCAAGGGCTGAGCACCTATCCCCATGTGGGCCAGGCCCAGAGCAAGCCTGGTCAATTTCACCCTTCCCCCCAGCCTACTCACAGCCTTGAATACTTGGACGGCCTCTCTTAGCACAGCCATGGTCTGCTGGTCAATTGTGCAACTCACCGCTTGCTTTGGCTGGAACACTTGACCCCAGTTGGTTATTTCCTCCCTCAGATGGCCTTGTGCAAAACCTGCCATCTGCCTTAATGCCACCTGAACTTTACTCAAAGTGACAGCTGCAGCCTGGGGTGGATACAAACCCCAAATCAAAGAGACCCGGCGCCTGTTTCCCCTCCCATAAAGGCAGGTGGCATCCATTCTCCCCTAGGTACAGCAGAAGGTGAACTTGCCAAAGCCCACCCACAGGGCTTGTACAGAAAGATGGAGAGCGGGCCATGGCCAGGTGGCAGAACTGTTGGCCACTCTGTAAAGTGAGTTGTTGGGATTCTTGGAGCTGCTTTGTTCCCAGAAGGCTACCTGGGAGGTCAGGACAAAAAAAGTTTGGGTCAGGGAATGAGTATCTTATAAAAGCATAAGATGCATGAAAAAGTGTAAGTATAAAAGTATATCTTATAACATCTTATAAAAGCATTGCTCTATTTAAGATAATTAATAATTGTTGGCCAGACATGCTGGCCTTCTCCTAACTCCCAAGATTAGTGCACTTTTGACAGATACCAGGTAAGAGACTGAAAATGAACAAATGGATGGATGAATATCAACTAAGTGCCAGGTGCACACGCCTGTATTATTTCAATTAATCTAGAGAATAGCTAACATTATTCTCATTTTACTGATTAGGAAATTGATTGGCTAAGTTAAATAACAACAGCAGCAGCAGCAAAAATAATAATATAGTAAGAAATATAGCCATCATTTATTGAGTATTTAATAAATGCCAGGCATTGAGCTAAGTACTTCTTGTTTTATATTATTTCATTTAATCCTTACCAAAATTCTATGAAGTAACAATTTATTTATCCAGGTTTTTAGATGAGGAAACTGTGCCTTAGGGAGATATTTATCACTGACTACCGAGTGATAGCACCTAGCTTTGAACCTACATCGATCAGATTCAAAACCTAGTGCCCTTTCTTGTTCTTGTTTTTCCTTTGCTACCTTCTTATCTGGCTTTTGCTTTTAGCAGCACCACAGTTGTCTGTTTAGTTATCATATTATTTAAAACTTTTCAACCAGTTTGCACAGCAAAGGAAACCATAAACAAAATGAAAAGACAATCCACAGATAGGGAGAAAATATTTGCAAATGATGCAGCCAACAAGGGATTAATCTCCAAAATATACAAACAGCTCATGCAGCTCAATATCAAAAAAACAAACAACCCTAGCAAATAATGGGAAGAAGACCTAAATAGACATTTCTCCAAAGAAGACATGCAGATGGCCAAGAGGCACGTGAAAAGATTCTCAACATCACTAATTATTAGAGAAAAGTAAATCAAAACTACAATGAGATATCACCTCACACCAGTCAAAAAGTGTGTTATTAGTCACTCAGTCATGTCCAACTCTTTGTGACTCCATGGACTATAGCCTGCCTGTCTCCTCTGTCCATGGGGATTCTCCAGGCAAAAATAATGGAGTGGGTTGCCATGCTCTCCTCCAGGGGATCTTCCCAACCTGGGGACTGAACCCAGGTTTCCCTCATTGCAGGTGAATTCTTTACCATCTGAGCCACCAGGGAAGCCCATGAATACTTGAGTGGGTAGCCTATCCCTTCTCCAGAGGATCTTCCCAACCCAGGAATCGAACTGGGGTCTCAAGCATGCAGGTGGATTCTTTACCAGCTGAGCTACCAGGGAAGCTCTCATTCAGAATAGCCATCATCAAAAAGTCCACAAACAATAAATGCTGGAGAGGGTATGGAGAAAAGAGAACACTCCTACACTCTTGGTGGGAATTTAAATGGCACAGTCACCATGGAGAACAGTATGGAGGTTCTTTTAAAAGCCAAAAATAGAGCTATGATATGATCCAGAAATTCCACACCTGGACATATATCTAGAGAAAAACATAATTCGGAAATATACATCCACCTCGGTGTTTATTGCAGCACTATTTACAATAGCCAAGACATGGAGCAATCTAAATGTCCATCAACCAAGGAATGGATAAAGAAGATGTGGTACATGTATATAATGGAATATTGTTGTTGTTTAGTCACTAAGTCTTGTCTGACTCTGAGATGTGTGTCTGACTGTAGCCCACCAGGCTCCTTTGTCCACAGGATTTACCAGGCAAGAATACTAGAGTGGGTTGCCATTTTCTTCTCCAAAGGATCTTCCCAACTCCCCGATCAAACCCATGTCTCCTACATTAGCAGGCAGATTCTTTATTGCTGAGCCACCAGTGAAGCCCAGTGGAATATTACTCAGCCATATAAAGGAGAGGAATAATGCCATTTGCTGCAACATGAATGGACCTAGAGATTATCATACCATGTGAAGTAAGTCAGACAGAGAATGACAGATACCAGATGATATTGCTTATATGGGGAATCTAAAAAGAATGATACAAATGAACTTATTTACAAAGCAGAAACAGACTTAGAAAACAAACTTATGGTTAACAAAGGGAAAGCAGGAGATAAATTAGGAGTTTGGGATTAACCTATACACACTACTATGTATAGAATAGATAACCAACAAGGACTATAGTATAGCAAAAGGAACTCTACTCAATATTCTGCAATAACCTGAAGGGGGAAAGCATTGAAAAGGAGTAGATATATCTGTATATATAACTGAATCACTCTTCTGTTCACCAGAAACTAACATAGCACTGTAAATCAACTATACTCCAATACAAAATAAAAATTAAGAAAGGAAAAGAAATAAAATGTTCAGCCAAGTCCCATATTTCATATTGGTTCTTTGGAACCAAAGGATAACTATTGACTCAATGGAACTGAATCCTGCCTACCTGCTTTCGTACTTTGAGAGGAATTAAAACATCATTTCATGAAAAGAGATAAGGGCAAGTGATGTCCAGGACGAAAGAAGACATTGTCTCCTCTTAAACTCCAGCAGCTCAGTGATGACGTCCCCAAACGTGGACCCTAGACAAACACTCTGGGGAGTGACAAATGCCTCATTGGAACCTCCCCGGGTTTGCAAGTTCAAGGCACAAACCAGTCAACATTGATGTGAAACTCTCAGTGAGGCCAGGCAGCTTCCCAAATTTGAAGGCTCACCTCTCAGATTTATAAGTACTCTTAAGTGCCAGAATTGTTGGATTTCAGTTAGCATATGATGACACACTCTAGAATAAGGTGATAAATCAGAAAAGTTCATAACAATGAAAGACTGAAATTTTGTAAAAGCACAGTGCCTGAGTTCTTACACCATTCTGTGTTACAGCTGAGACTGTTTCTCTAAGTGAGTCTCCAACAAAACCAAACTCAGGAAATTTCAGTGTGCAGTCCATACCTTTATACTTTTTAATGGCAAGTTAAATTGTGGGAGATAGTAGAAGACTGCAAGGAAACAACTTAAGAAAGCAATATTAGTTTAAAATGAGTGGAAGAAGAAAACCCAGCAGTAACCTCCATAAGAAATATAGTGTAATCCTGGAAAAACTCATGGACAGAGTAAGAGAAAAATCAAAGTTGTTGACCAAGCATCATTGCTGACCTGCAAAAATCTGACCCTGAAGAGCAGACAAGATCTGAGACCTCCTCAAACTCAAAACCCCTCATCAACTAGCCAGAGACCCCTGCTAGTTCATAGTGGTTGATGTCCCAGGTACCTGCAGGACTGCCATGTGGTGGCATGTGTTAGACTTGAGCCAACCTTCCACGAGCTCCTGGGCTATATCCCATGCTCATTCTCTGCACACCTGCAACTTTCCTCTTGTTTGAAAGGGCCATCCCAGACACCACAGAGCATGGTGGGCCATGGCCCGAGCTCTGAATCAGGCAGTGGGCCCCTGGCTCTACTTCTTGTTAGCTGTATGACCTTAGGCAAATGCCTGTAGCTCTTTAAGCCTCAGTTTCCCCTTCTGTAAAACGGGGATAATAACAGGCCCAATTCCTATAGTTGTTGTACTTGGCACACAATGAGCAACCATTTTTAGCAAGTCATTCCAATTTTTCATAACCCAACTCACATGCCATATCCCACAAGAAGCGGTTTCTGACTGTTTCAGTCCTTATTGACCTCCTCCTCCCTGAAGTCCTACAGTCCCTAACTCAAAATTAGACTTGTACTTCTATACTCACTCTAAATGTCTCTTTTTGAATTCTCTGCTAAAGTGTTTGTTGCTTGAAGGATGCAATTAGATCTTGCTTTTTTTTTTTAATATTCCGGAAAATATGGGCCTATTATATATTTTTTAATTACTATATTTACCAAGTTCACATTTTAACATTTCTGAAATCAGGATAAGCTTTACCATTTACCTATACATTTAATATAATGTTTTCTGCCCACAAAGTTTACCTAAATCAGTGTTGTCTATTATAATCAACAGCATCTTAGAAATAAGATTTGCTTGACTAATAAGAGTAGATCTACGTGGATCCACGACAGATTTCCCCTAGCATCCCCCCTCACGCCAGCCTCTCATAGCCACCATCGGCCCCAGTCCCTTGACCATAGACACGCTTTTGATGACAACTGACAGAAGAGTTCAGTGCAGAGACATGGATATCAGTGTGAAGACACGCAATATCAAACTACATGTGTGGTCATTCCTACCGACGGATGAGGAAACTGAAGTTCAGATAAATTTAGCCAGCGTCAGTTCACCTGTAGGAAGATTAAGTCTTCAATGATTGACTGACGGATCATCGAATGACAGCCTGTCATTAATGTGGTTCCTGAATTAACGAAGTGAATGAGCCATAGCTGAAGGGACTGGTCCATTCAACACTAGTAGTCAATGGCAGCACCACACCATCCTCCAACCAACATCATGAACTGGCCACAGGAGTCAATGGCGTCCATTCTTTGAATTGTCGCCCCCAGCAATTCTCTTAGGAAGCAAGCTCATGCCCACCAGGGTACTGATGTCTGGTAGGAAAACAGCAAAAGAAATACCCTTTAAGAATTCTTCCTTTGAGAAAGCTTCCCTTAGCTGGGTCTGTCGGATGCATTCAATGTATAGCCATTATGACTTCAGATTCAACTGGGCTCACCTAAAACATAGCACCGAGCTAGATGGCACTGCTGCTGCTAAGTCACTTCAGTTGTGTCCGACTCTTCGCGACCCCATGGACTGCAGCCTACCAGGCTCCTCTGTCCGTGGGATTTTCCAGGCAAGAGCACTGGAGTGGGTTGCCATTGCCTTCTCCATAGGTGGCACTAGCAGTAAAGAACTTGCCTGCCAATGCAGGAGAGGTAAGAGATGCAGGATCAATCCCTGGGTCAGAAACATCCCCGGGAGGAAGGCATGGCAACCCACTCCAGTATTCTTGCCTGGAGAATCTCATGGACAGAGGAGCCTGGCAGGCTACAGTCCATGGGGTTGAACAGGGTCGGACATGACTAAAGCGACTCAGCACGCTCCAGTATCTCTACAGAGAGAGAGGAGAGCAAAACTACAGTCATGCAACTGTGTCTGCTGTTTCATAAACGTTACCATAATTCAACCTTAAAATGACAAAATCAGTATACCTAACCTCATTTTCATTATGCTTCAGCCAGCCATTGTCTTTGCTATTGTTTAACCTCCACGATGCCTTCTGTGATGGAAATCACACAAAGCTCACAGCCATGGAAGGATTATCAAGGGAGCTACCTCACTGCTGTTCTCTGCTGAGTTGGGGTTCTTGGCCAGGAGAACGGACAGCGTGAATAGCTAAAGGATGAGCTGGATATAGGAGACTGGGGGAAGACGCCCAAAGAGGAAATAAAGCAAATGCAGAACCAGCAACAAGAGTCGCTTCAGCACCTATTTGTGCTTAAGTCCATCCTGGGTGTTTCCGTGGATAATAGGTCCATAATCCTTATCCTTGATTTTGAGCCCAGCAACCTGAGATGCCTAAGAAATTGATATCAGGACTTCCCTGGTGGTCCAGTGGTTAACAGTCCTCCTTCCAATGCAGAGGATGCAGGTTCGATCACTGGTCAGGAAACTAAGATCCCACACGCTGCAGGGCAACTAAGATCCTACACACTGCAGGGCAACTAAGCCTGCGTACTGCAACAAGAGAAACCACAGTAAAGACCCAGCACAGCCACAAAAAAAAAATTGTGTCTCCACAACTTAGATTCTGCCTCCTCCAGAGGTACCAAATGATAGCCTAATGGGGAAGCTTGTGACTCTAGTGCCATCTGTGTGTGCATGGTAAGTCACTCAGTTGTGACCGACTCTTTCTGACCCCATGGACTGTATGTAGCCCACCAGGCTCTTCTTGGGATTCTCCCACATACCTAGACTCAAATCCTGCTTCATGTTCTACCAGCTGTGTGATATTTGTCAAGTCCCTTGAACTTTCTATGCCTGTTTCCTCATTAGTAAATTTTAGATAATAATAATGGTATCTTCCTCACAGGAGTGATGCAAATATTAAATGATTTAATACATGGAGCATGCCTAGGCAATGTCTGGCAACTAGTAAATGCCAGATAAATGGTAGCGATTGTGATTATTCACTGCAGAAGGGCAACATTATCCTACTTGGTGTGGTAATCCTCAAAGGTGGGTGATCTCAATCAACATCTACATTTCTCTCCATAGACCATAGGCGTCACCATTCGGTGAGAACTTAATGTGTACCAGGAATCAGAGTAGGTATGCAGATGAGGAAACTGAAGCCTTGCAGTCTGAGGCCTCATCTCATGGTTCCCAGGTGGCAGGTGCCAGGAGCTTGTTATCATACATCCACAAACAAAACTTTTCATTCTTAAACATTTAAGCCAATAGAGCATAGAAAATGTAATTTCTCCAACAGATTCTTTTCTAAAAAAAAAAATGGTTTTAAGATAATGGAGACAGAGATCCTAATCCATAGCTCATATATTTTATCTTCACCCTGAAAATCTGTTCCTGCTAATGGCCTCATCTCTGAATTTACCTAAATGTATTTTTTAACTCACTTTTGTTTTCAGCCCGTGCTGCCCCTTGGGTGATGAGGGTGACAGATTGAGGGAGAGAAAAATGGCTAAAGAAATGCTGGCTCAGGTTAACCAGAGTCAGGGTCTCGGAGAAGAAGGGAACCCATTACATCTAGTGAAAGGAACTGGGTAGGAACCTGCAGCCTTATGTCAGGAGGCTTGCCTTTTAATTCACTCCCATGATACAGGTATGTGATGAGGGTCTTCTTTGTCCCAAGAACCATTCTAGACACCAGAGAATCAAGGAGGTAACAGAATTTCTGTTCTACTCTGAGAGACAGACTGTGCGTGCAACAGTCATGAGACTCAGGGATCTTAAACCAACCAAGAGGGAAGGACCCCCTCTGAGACCAGACCCCCCCCCACCGAGTCCAACTTGAACTCTCGTGTCTACACTGTGGTTTTAACCGTGGGCAGCCTTGAGTTCAACCCAGGCTTGGCCACTGCCCAGCTGGGTGACACCCAACAAGCCTGGCAACTCTGATTCTTCATCCTTTAAAAGAAGGTAGTCATAGCTACTTCCCAGGATTACAGTGAAAAATAACCACAGGACAACAGGTGAGCGGTTCTAGAACAATTCTTGGCATGTGGTAGATTCCCTCCTCCTGTCCTCCCTCAACCACCCCAGAAGCGCCCAGGGACCAGTTAGCATGCTGGTTAAGAGGATGGGCTCTGGAGGCAGAAAATACTGCTCTGCGTCTTACTAGCTGCGTGACCGTGGGCAAGTTACTTCACTTCTCTATGCCTCCGTTCCTTTATCTGTAAAATGGGGATAATAAGTAGCATCCTCATCAGAGAGTTATGAGAATTTACAGTAGTGAATGTATTAAAAGATAAGGCACATTAAAGTTATCAAGTGTCTATTTGAGCAAACATCAATTCCAATCCAGCATCACCAAACTGCAAGTGATTAGGAGTTTAGGAGCACTCATCAACAAGAGCCAGGGGAGTGACTTTTTTTTTCTTCTATTTTCTGGTCACACCATGTGGCATGAGGGATCTTAGTTCCCCGACCAGGAATCCAACCTGTGCCCCCTGCAGTGGAAGCACCCTGTTTTAACCACTGGACTGCCAGGGAAGTCCCGGGAATGGCTTTCATAGTGCAGACATGGAAGAAAGCAAGGAAATTATTTGATTGGCTTTAGCTTAAGCAATTGCTTTATCTGGGAAATCCTAGTTGGTTGTCTGTGATCGGTGGTTTTGAATTTACTTTTCTCGGACCTGAGTGCATTTACAATCAACTTTGGCTGATTGAACTCTCAAACAAATCAGTTTGCTTGTGTAGGCTAACCGGGCATTAAAGGCACCACAGCCAAACAGCCTCTTTGTTTTATTACTTTAACAAATGTAACAGGCCAGCATGTAGATAGGGTCTTCCGTGGTGGCTCAGAGGTAAAGAGTGCCTGCAATGCAGGAGACACAGGAGACATGAATTCTATCCATGGGTCGTGAAGATCCACTGGAGGAGAGCATGGCAACCCACTCCAGTATTCCTGCCTGGAGAATCCCTTGGACAGAGAGGAGCCTAGTGGGCTACAGTCCTTAGGGTGGCAAAGAGTCAGACACGACTGAACACACGCACACACAGCTCGTAGATAACAGAGCTCATTCTAGGGCTCTCACCTCTTCTCAGCTTTTAATTCATTTAATTCACCCAACACCCTACAAGGGATGCATTCTTTTCCCACCACTTTACACATGAGGGAACTCGAATATAAGGAATTTAAGGAAGTTTCCCAGACTCACTCAGCCAGAAAATGGCAAAGTCAAGATTTAAACCTATAAAGTCTCTCTGCAGAATCTGGGTTTAGGAATTTCGCTGGTGGTCCAGTGGTTAAGACTTCACCTTCCAATGCAGGAGGCATGGGTTCAATCCCTGACCAAGGAACTAAAATTCCACATGCCTCATGGCCAAAACTCCAAAACATAAAACAGAAGCAATATTATAGCAATTTCAATTAAAAAAAAAAAACTTTAAAAATGATCCACATCAAAAAATCTTTTAAAAAAATAGAATTCAGGCTTAGTCCCTCTGTGGCTCTTGTAAGCCTAATTCATGCTACCTGTATAGCTATGGTGTTGAGACAGCAGAGGGACGATGGGCTGGAAAGTCTAAAACGCCTCATTCCTTGGGTCCTCCTCTGACATTCAAATATAGGTTTTATGAGCTTAGTGTTTGATATCATTCAAGATCTCCACTCCAATCAAATTTAGGTTCAATGTGATAGTTAGATTTAATTAGAGTCAAATTCCTCTTTTATTTTGGTTTTATCTTAATCACCCCTTTTATTCACTAGCCCAGAAGCCTGTAATTTCCCACACTGGCGCCCAGATATGCTGTGTTACACACTCAGGGCCAGGAGACAAACAGTTTGCTGTCATACACGTTTACTGCCAGAAACTTTTCACTCTGAAATAGCTGAGCCAAGACAGCACAGAAACAAATGTAACTTCTCCAAAGACTCTTTTCTAAAAACAATATCATCATATGACATTTCCCATGAAACTCTCTCCACTAAGAAGAACATATGTGTGCAGATATAAACATAAGAAGACTTTCTGAGACTAGTGACAAGATGGGAAAGTACCCAACAGTGGGAAACAGTGTGTATGACCAACCAGATCCCCTAGACACAGGGCAGAAAGAGGCAAATCACAGAATTTTAAAGCTTAAAGGAATCTCAATGACCACCTAATCCCATTCTCTGCAAACCCTTTTCAAGTGAGGATTCTTTTGTTCAAGAGAAATCTTATCCTGAAGATTGATATAAAAGCCGAGATGCTCTTACTGAATCAGGGAGGAGCCGCCTGGAGCCTAACCCACTCTGATCCCATTCTCTCACCCACCCCCCACCCCCAGCAGCTCTTATGAGAGCTCCAAGGAACCCCAGGGTTCCTCAGAGCACAGTTTGAAAATTGCTATTCTAACCCAGCCTCCTCCTTTTACCATCAGGGGATATGAAGCCCAGAGAAGCTACCTGACTTGCCTGAGGTTACACAGCAAGTCAGAATCCTCAGCAATCCTCTTATCTTCCTTCAACAATGTTTCCATGATGACACTTGAGTCCTCTAATGAACTGCCTTTTGTTTCCCCAGACTGTATGTGTGTTTGTCTCTGTGTTTGCACCCGTGCCTGGTGTTCCCAAGAAAACCTAACAAACCAGTCCCTGCTTTCACTCTAAAGCTTAGAGTCTGCAGTTTGGACATAGGTCTTGGCTGCCCAGGAGAGCTGGAAGCACAGGGCAAAAAGGCAGGGGGCCGTCAGTGCTGTCCTGCAGGTGACCAGGGACTTCTGTTTTTAGCCTAAGTTGGGTCCAGTTTCTGCTCTTATCGGGATGCAGGTAATTCTCACAAAGACACCTGAGAGCTGGCATCCAAGTCAGACCCCAGCCTCGTAGCTGTGGTCACCTGATTGAGCCCCTACACCTCTTCTTTTCTCCATCTATAAAGTGGAAGGTAAGAGAGAAAACCACCACATGGCACCTTATGCCCCAAGAGGTTAGAAGTTGAGTAAGTTAATGTATCCGATGGCTGGTTATGCTTTGGGTGAAAAAGTAGAAACTAGGCCCCAACATTGGTTCTACAAACTGGCTGTTCCCTTCAATCTGCTAGGAAGGCATGAGTTTAGAGGAAATGGTGGAGAAGGGCTTTCTGATTAATGTGCTCTGTCAAAGAAAACACTATAATCAGAACAAAACAAAGAGCTCACACAGTCCTTCACTCACAAAACCTCATATGAGGGTAGGTCCTGTTATTTGCATTAGAGCGACTAAAGTTATTAGCTAACTAGTTAAGTGGTTCAAAGTGACACAACTAGAAAATGTTGCACCTAGATTTGAATTCAGTCATCTAACTGCAAAAAAAAAAAAAAAATCATCTAGCTGAAGAGTCTGTTCTTAACCACTGCCCTATCCTACCCTTCCACCTTACTGCTGGGAGGGGGGGAGGGCTGCATAGATGGGTACCGTGGCTAGATTCCTGTTTCCCCTCCAGCTTGCCCAAAGGAGAGTTCCCAGCAAACGCAGGATTCAGCAAAGCTCCCAGAGGCGAGAATTCTGTTTGTTTACTGACTCCCCGGGTGGGGAGTGGGGGAACAGGGGTGGGGGGTGAGCTGGGCACAAAAGCAGGATAAAGGTAAACTTTCTGTGTGTGAGAACCGTTCCCCCTCCAAGGAGCCGTGTCACACTGTATGTCACCGTCATCAAAGGGGTTGTGCATAAACCTGAAAAACCAAACGGACCTGTCTGTAGGTGTTACTTATATCACAAGGCTACAGGTGCCTTTATTTTCACCGTACACCGGTGCTGGGAGTGCCTGCCTTCTCTTGCCTTGAAAACCTCCCCTTTGGACCCAGCACTGCCGTCCTCACGTAAGCACCTTTTCTTTGCTCTTTTGGATAAATCGTAAGGGGCGTCAGGGCTTGGTGGCTCTGGTGGGGGGCCCGGGTCTGTGGGTCTGTCCCCAGCTCCAGATGGCCAGGCCTCCTGCCACGTCCATCAGCCACAGTACCTCCCCGGAGCTGTTTGACTGGGATTTAACTGCTGGCCTGAGAGAAACGTTTTTGCTTCCTCAGGCTGTGTAGCCACCCAACTCCTTCATGGCAGCCCCTGCCCTCTCTGGGTCACTTGATTAAACCAAGGGGAACTCACTGAGAGAGAATGTGTACGGGCACGCCATTCTCTACCCTTCTTCAAGCTAACCTGAGGAAGGGAAGCTGGATTTTACACCAAAAAATATTCAGCTTCAAGAAAAGCCCACCTCCTCCTGCCTGAGTGCCTCCTTTTCCCATTGGCCTGCTTATGGCGAACCCCCTTAAAACAGAAAAAAAAAAAAATAGTTGCCTTATTACAGTTTGGGGAATTTTTCAGGAGGCTGTCCAAACATAATAGCTTAAAGGAAAGCCGTTCTGCACTCTCAAACCTCCTCAGTATAGAATGCTTCCAGAAAAGCAATGGTTAGGGTTTTTCCACTGTATTCTCAGACCTGTTCTAAAACTCTGCACCATGTGAGGTTCTTGAGCCTTCGCCCCCTGCTGGCAGACTGGTGTAGCACATGCTCCCTTCTCCCGCGGGAGCTGAGGACCCACATTCATTCTGATGTGCTGAGAATTTTACAAACTGGAAAGGCTGTCAGAGATCATTAGGGACGATGATCCCTAATTATCTTTACAGAGGAGGAAACTGAAGCCTAGCAAGGTAAAGTGATTCAGGGAGACAGGGGAAGAGGTTGTTTGCCCTTCTGAGTGAAAGCTTAATTCTTTTGTCCTCGTGTCCTCTGTGAGAGGGTGTTTTGGTGATTCAAGGTGTTCTTGGTAAGAGTTTTCACAGATTGGTTGTCTGCTTTTCTCAGAAGTCACCTAAGTAGCAACCTTTTAGAATGGGCTTCCTGGTGGCTCAGATGGTAAAGCATCCGCCTGCAATGTGGGAGACCTGGGTTCAATCCTTTCACAGATTGGTTGTCTGCTTTTCTCAGAAGTCACCCAAGTAGCAACCTTTTAGAATACTGATGACAATTGATTCCTCCATCCCCTGCTGGGACAGTAATGGACATACATGTTATGCCCACTAATCTACATATATTACCTAATTTTATTAAATCCTTGGGTTATCCTGAGTATTGTATGTTAAAATCTCTATTTGAGAGATGAGCTCAAAGAGGGTCATGGATTTTGACACAATACACCTTATATGAAACAAAAATAAAGAATAAAAAATAAAATTTCAGCAGGCTGAGTAGTAAGAAATGTGTCCCACATCCCTTTCTTTGTGGGTGGCAGAGGTAGGATTTAAATCCCAATGGATTTAATCCAGCTTCCCAGGTAGCTCAGTGGGTAAAGAATCCACCTGCAACGCAGGAGCTGCAGAAGATGCAGGTTCCATCCCCAAGTTGGGAAGATCCCCTGGAGCAGGGCATGGAAGCCCACTGCAGTATTCTTGCCTGGAGAATCTCATAGACAGAGAAGCTTGGCAGGCTCCAGTACAGAGCATGGCAGAGTTTGGACACGACTGAAGCGACTGAGCACACACACATGGTTTAACCCAAACCCAGTGAGCCTTGCATGGGAGCTCATGGTAAACTATTCAGCACAACTCCTAGGAGTCTTTGCAGCACCTCTAGAAAAACAACTAAAAAACGAACAAACTAGCAAACTTCTGATACAAGCCAAAGGAAGATGAGGAATCACTTGGCAAGATATCAGCAAAGCAGTCTCATAGCTGCTCTGGTTTTTCCCAGAAGAGCAAACACTCAAGCACCCAACCCACAATCCTTTAGCAGAAAGCACTGAAATAGTTCAACCAATGGGTTTTCCTCCATGTGTCTCTGCTGAGGGAGGTCCAAAAGGTAGGAAGTGGACCCTGCCTTGTCTGTAGGGCTCGGGACCTGGTGGGCATTGGGTATCACTGGGACTTTAGAGGAGGAAAAGCATTATTCTTCCCAGCAAGATGGCCCCGATGGTGGGATCAGGGAAGGCCCTCCTGAGCTCCCTTTTCCATGGTTTACACCTTCACAGTCCATTCTGTGCAGTGATGCTTTGGTGCATAAACAGCCAATGTGTAGGTGCTTAATTGGGTGAATTATTGGTCACATGCCCGGAGTGAAGTTGATGATCTCTGCCAGGGTCAGGAAGGAATTTTCCTCGTCTGGCAGACTGGCCAAGGCTGGGTGGTTTGCGCCTTCCACTCTCTCTGGAAGGCTGAACAGAGGTGCCATGGACACCACACCTGTGACTGCCCCCTCTGACTCGTGTGAGGGCGAGAAGCCCACAGGCCTGTCTCTCTGACTGCGTGGACCCTCCCAATGCACCCTTGGTGAGTGAGCCAAACTCTCAGAAGGGCTAGGAAGCCCCTGGAGGCACCAGGGACCTGAGCGTCCATGCCATTCCCAAAGGTCCAGCCAGCCTTTCTCGAGCACAGAAGAGAACCCATTTGATTCTCCCCTCTTGTGCTGAAAGTGCTTGATTCTTTCCTACCTACTAGGCAGCTAAAATACTGACTGTGCTTTGGGGAGACACTTCCATCACCACGGGTCTGTAGATGGGCAATGAGTGAGGGTTCAGAATACTTAAGGGGTCTGGCTAACCCAGGCAAAGAATGTCTAGAGGTAACAGCTGAAAGTGGGTATGGGAGGAAAAGAAGAGAAAATCAGGGGAATTTTTTAGAGCTGTAAGTTTCGTCTCTGTATGATTGAATTGTACTCCAATTTGGTGAGAGTACTTGACCGCAATATCCAGCTATAGCCATCATATGTGCATGTGTGTGGCTGTGTCAGCCAAATTGGGTGGGTTCCTGAAGACAATCACGCAGCTAGGGTATGTGTTAGAGTCCATCTCAGTGTTGTGTTCATGCCGCCGATGAAGTATTGAGGCTCCGAGAAAAGCAAGAGGCAGAATCATGACAATGCTCCTTCTGTGAGGACAAGTCAGCCTGCCTCTTAAAAAACAAAAATGTGGGGTTACAACAGCAGGCCTAGGACCCTCCCTAGGCTTCCCCTACTTGTCCTGCTGCTGACTCTAAGTCTAACCCAATGCTTCTCAACCTTTTTTTTTTCCATTATCACCCCCTTTTTCAATCATTTCTCTTTTTTTTTTCAAGAATTTTTTAAGGTGGAGAATTTTTAAAAGTCTTTATTGAATTCGTTGCAATATTGCTTCTGTTTTATGTTTTGGTTTTTTGGCCACATGTGGGTCTTAGCTCCCCAGCCAGGGATTGAACCCACTCTCCCCTGCATTGGGAGGTGAAATCTTAATCACTGAACCACCAGGGAAGTCCCCTAGACCATTGTTTCTTCATCTTACCCCCTCCATGAAATGTTAATATCACAGATTTACCATTCATCATTTATGTACTGTGGGCTTTGAAGAGTCATAAAGGATAATGATAGCTAAGATTTTTTTGATCCTCCAGACCAATTTTTTTTACCAATTTTTTCCCTCTGTGGTCACTGTCCCCACCGTGGGAATACACATTCTAACTTCAGGCCTAAAACTATATATCACTGGGCCTCAATGTCCTCCCTGAGAAGAGGGAACCCAAAAGCTGTTGTTGCCCACCACCCTCTTCCACCTACATTAAAGAAATCTGAAGAGCTAAAATGTTCAGGTATTGCAAGGACTGTAGAAGGCCTAAGTAGCTGGGCTGCTGAATACAAAGCAGCCATTATTCCTGAACTTTCACACCTAGGGCCTGCTGCTTAAGTGGACAAGGTCTTTTATGGAGAGTCCAAGAGTTAACAATATCCCTTCCTCCCACTGCAATAGAAAAAAGAAAAGCTGCTGCCTTTTATAAAACACACTTTTCCACAAAGCAAAAAATAATTACAGAAGAAAAACAGCACGTTGTATACCAGAAACAGCCCTTTAAGAAAACTTAATAGATATAATTTGCCATAGAAGGAACCCCCAAAGGGAATCAGATACAGACATCACCGAGTACAGCCCTGAAGAGATCACAGTGCCAGCGAGTAGGCTGGTGCAAAGAGAAAAAAAAGAAATCCTTCTAAGAGGTAAACATTGTACAGGTCATAGAGATTCCTAATTTTTCTGCAATTAAATTCAATTTACCGAATGACTTTTGAGAGCTTTGTCAGGCAGAGACGAAGCAGCATGTTCCTACTGTTGCATCCTATATCTGGAGGATTTCTAATTAACACCGGAGACCTGGGAACTGTTCTCCATGTGGAGGCCACCTCTCCTTTCTCCAAGCCCACCCGTGAAGGTCATGTCAGAGGTCTGCCACCCTCTTCTCTGATTTTCTGAGCCTCCGACCCAGAGGGGTAGCGGGTATTTTTACCTTGAACCGTCACTTAGGAGAACTTTTCTGGGGTCAAGTCCAGAAAGCAGAAAAGGCTTTGGGCTCCCACCAAGCCTCTTCCTCCCTCATAACCTCCCACCCCCATCCCTCCTCATCCAGCCAACCTGCTCAGGGATATAAAACCAGTCAATCTGTGGGAAAATCAGAGTCCAGACCCAGGCAGCCTTGACCTCTGTTTGATACGGCTCCCAGGGGGAGATCCAGGAACATGATAATCTGCTGGGCACGTTAACCCTCTCCGGGCATCAGGAAGGAGACTTCCTAGTGAGGTCTGGCAGCTTTCCACTGATG
Organism: Moschus berezovskii; assembly: GCF_049115385.1. Lineage (NCBI taxonomy): Eukaryota > Metazoa > Chordata > Mammalia > Artiodactyla > Moschidae > Moschus > Moschus berezovskii. Next base: position 69,350,000 of record NC_142473.1, on the reverse strand, counting down.
CCCAGAGAAGGTGCCTACACGTGAGAATATGAATTCAGTTATTTCTCTGTCTGGAGCAGAGTTCTCGTGCATATCTGATAGTGATGATCATGACAGATTTGCAAACATTCCCAAAGAATTGATCTCTTGTTCTGGAATCACAGTCCCTGACCCTGATCGAGATCCGGATTGTCCTGGTAGTGAGCCTGGGATGGGTCTGTGAGCAGATGAGGCTGTGAGTGTTTGTAGAAAGGAAAGCAGATGGGCTGAAAATTGGAAAAGACTTAATTCCCCACACTGTAGGGTGTGTGACTTTGACAAAGCTACACAGATTTCTTGGGCCTTAATTTTCATAACTGTAAAATGTCTGGATGTGGGAAAAGATTGGACTGACAGTAATTTCCAACATGCCAGACCACTCATGATACGTGATATAAATCCAGTCAGGGGTAGCAGACATTTTCTTAAAGCACCAGATAGTTAATATTTCAGGATTTGCAGGCCTAACGGCAAAATCAAGTGCATTATGAACATATTATATAACCATTTAATATGTAACCATTTAAAAATGTAAAATCATTTTAATCTGTGAGCCATTCAAAAACAGGTGGTGGACTAGACTATACCTGTAGGTTGTGCCTAGACCCTCTGATCTAGGTGATGCGTGGATGACTAATTTTTATTTCAATGCTTATGTCTTTATTTTTATGTATATTAAGTGAATACTGGCTTTCCATTTATAGTAGTGATATAAAGTTTTCCTTTTAACTAAATGCAGTTATGTTAAACAATAAGGGAGGTGATTTTTTTAAATAAATAAATTATCATGGGGCAGGCGAATAACTAAAGTTTGGCAAACACTGGACTAGGTGATTTATAAGTTCTTCACCATCTTAAAATTCCATGCACTTAATAACCCAAGACCTGGAATCTAGTCTTTGCTTTGCCACTTCCCAGCTGTGTGATCTTGAGCTGCCCTGTCCTCTTTGCTGAAGGGATAGAACCAAGTATCTCATCAATATTATTGCAATAATAATCAGAGAATTTGGGTGAACAGGTTTTTCTAATTCACCAAGAATGAATTCTTTTTTTTCTCTCTGCATTGTGGGAATATGGAAAACAACAAAGGAAAACTGGAAAGAGGAGACTAGTGTGGGCGAGAATGCTTGCCCCTTCATTTCCATCCCCTCGCCAACCTCAATCAGACATCTTTTCCCGAAGCTTCCCACTCGCTGACGTGCACAGCAACTAGGATCATGACTTCTTAAATAGACCAAGCTGAGTTGTCACTCAAACTCCATCACCTGCCACCTGGGTGGTATGGGGTGTGTCATCTGGAATCTCAGAGCTCCCATCCCTCATCTATAAGACAGAACGCCTACCAGACCCTGACTCAGAGTGGTTGTTCTGGGGACACCACAAATAATAAACTGCTCAGCCCAGGGCACTCAGTGAAGCAAGTGTGTCACAGGGGTGACAAGTCCCCACTTTCTTATCCAAAACCCTGGGGTGGGACGTGCTGCAGAATTCAGAATTCTTCAAGTATCAGAAAGCAACCCAGCGTGTATACTGAAAAGCACAGATTACTCCTCTCAAGATACTGCCTGCTTGGACTGCTTAAATGCATCAATATTTTCTGCGGTGTATCATATGAATATTCATCAAGTAGAACAAATGAAACTATAGCTATAGGTATAAAACTGTATGGCATACTATAGTTATATATGTTCAATAAATGTATGGTTTAGTTTACATACGTATATAGAAGTATAGATATAATTATATATAAAAGTTTTATAATACTCAATTCAGGATTGTTTTTCCTGGGAAATAAGTTGGCACCAAACACACACAAATATACTTTCAGTTTCAGAGCTTTCAGATTTCAGAATTGTGGATTAGTGTATGTGGGCATATTCACTTATAATAATTCTTTCCCTGTTTTCAGAAGTATATTATTTAGACATTATAACCCAGAGTTCACGGGCCAGGTGAAAGAGAACAGGAAAAGTAAAGAACGAGGCATTATTGCACAATTAAAACCTTCATCCTCAGATCCCAGCTTTGCCACTTACTGGCCTTGATACCTGGGCAATTGTCTCAACTTCTCTGCCTCAGTTTTTCTCATCTATAAAATGGGGATGTACACACAAACCTCACAGGATGTGGCAAGAATTAAATAATGTCACCGTGGAAGGCACTTAGAGGAGTGCCTGGCTCCTGGGAGGCTGCATGTTTGTGTTGACTGACATAATTAAAAGCCAAGTGTAGGGACTTCCCTGGGAGTCCAGTGGTTAGTACTCTATGCTTCTACTACATGGGGCATGGGTTCAATCCCCAGGTAGGGAACTAAGATCCCTTATGCCAGTGATACAGTCAAAACAAAAACAAGTGTTGCCCTGCTGGGGTCTCCTGCAGTGTGGCTTGCCGCCTCCTCACAGCCTCTTCTGCTATTACAGGGTGATGTTGGACTCAGTAACACACAGCACCTTCCTGCCCAACACGTCCTTCTGCGACCCCCTGATGTCGTGGACTGACCTGTTCAGCAATGAAGAGTATTACCCTGCCTTTGAGCATCAGACAGGTGTGTATGACTGGAGAAGCCCAGCTGAGCTGGGACAGGCTGGGGCAGGAGGTGGCACTGGCCTCAAGTGGGTAGCAAGGCCAAGATGGCCTGAAAAGGCCAGCTCTCACCAGCATTCAGGACAGAGGGTTGCCAAGGCTGGGGCAGGAGGAAGAGCCACTTCTGCACAGAAGAAAGTCCTGGAATCCTCACTGCAACCTCTTCTTGGCTCTGTGGCCTTGGGAAACTCCACTAACCTCTCTGAGCCTTATTTTGCTAATGGGTCAAAATGATATAACACCAATCTCCTGGAGCAATTATATTTAAACAAAATAGTAGAAACCCTTAGGCCGAAGCCTAGTAAGTACACTGTGATTGCTGGAGCATCCTGGCTTTAGCCAACATTTGCTTAAATACTTACTAGCCGTGCCCCAGACCCTGTGCCAAACACCCATTTCATCCTTACAGAAACCCTAAGAGAAATTAGTAATTATTATTCCCATTTTATAGATGGAGAAATTGAGGCACAGAGAGGTTTTTGTGACCCACCCAAGGTCAAACAGTTAACTAAGTCTCATACACATTGACTTGAGCTCTGTGCCTTTAACTATCCTACATGGTCATCTTATATATGATGTAATGCTGTGGTTATCGGTATTAATATTATAGCTATTCTCTGAACTTTTATTTCCTTATTGCTAGAGCAGGGATGATGAGTTCTATAAGGATCAAGAGAGCCAAACTGTGAAATATATAACCTGGCAACCAAGGAAGTGCTCAGTACACAGGGGTCCCCTCATTGTCCCCCCAGGCCGCCCTTCCCACACTTCCTCCTCTCCTAGTCCAGTTCTCTCCACCTAAGAAGGAAGCACCGGGCCTTGTGCAGGGCATAAGCCAAAGCGAGGCCAGCTGAGCTTTGCCCCAGAAACCCTCTGAGGGCCTCTGTCCCTAGGTGCCAGGTGACTGCACATCGCGGCAGGCCTGGCTGACTGCTAGCACAGCAGGTGCACGCCCTGCGGTGGGGGTGACGCAAGCACCGATCCAGCCCCCAGGCCTCACCACCCAGCCTTGACCTTGTGTGTTCCGGCCCAGCGGGGCTCACGCTCGGGGTCAGAAAGCAGGTGGCCTCCAGGAGAGGGTGAGTCTCGAGGACACTGTGAAATACCCCCCTCAAGGAGTCCCTGCCTCCAGGCCAGAAACCAGCGCTGCACAGACAGACCTGAGACATATGTTTACACAGATCCATCCCACACCCTCCCCTAACCCTGCACGTGACACACATGTGCCTGTGACATGGTTCACTCTTACCAGGGCCCAGATCATGGCATGGGGACCCGATTCATCCAGCTGCCCAGGACAGTTCTCCTTCAAGCCTAAAGAGCGCCTTGTTCCCAAAAAGACAATGAGAAATGTATTCAATCTCTCTCTACCCTCCCACCCTGTTTTTGGTCAAGAAGCTAAATTTGAAGGAGGAAAACAGAGGTTTCCAAGTCCTCATCTCTTCCCTGTGTGTCCCGTGATGCTGGAGCTCAGCCCCACCCACACATAACCCAACCCTGCCATCCCGGGAGCCCCCTCTTCCTGTCAGAGTGGGATGGGAGAAGGTAGCCTCGGGTGCCTCCCCCATGCAGTGTTCCAGGAGCTTCTGTAGTTGTCAAGAGCTCAGACTTTGGAGCCAGGCATGACCAAGAGTGGGCCAGCTTCCAGCCATTACCAAGGGAGGGGCCAGGTTTGGGGCTTGCCCTCTCGCACTCTGGATTTCAGAAGGAGCTGAGTGTTTCTAAGCTTATAAAGGTCAAGTTTGTGTGTGAAACAGTCCCAAGTGAGGACCAGGCTTCCTGGGTCCCACTGGTGGGAGGAATGCCCTGCAGGGCCTTCTGTCTTTTTGTCTCCCAGGAGGTGACACATGGGTCTGAGTGTCTGCAAAAACCTTCTGAGAGGGATGTATCAGGAGATAGCCAAGTTCTTCTCCAGACACTGCTCTGCCAACTTGCCACCTTAGTGGGCATCTCTTCCGAAGTCCTTGCCCACCTCTTCCAGCTTGAAGTCAGGGTTGTCCAAATGGCAGCTTCCTGTTTGGGTCCAAGGTCACGGGGCTGGTACTGGCATTGACCGGCCCCATGACCTTGGCCAGGTTTCCCTAAAATCTCTGAGATATGTTTTCCTATGCTAAAATAGCATCTGCCTGCCGATGTTGGGAGGATTGACTGAGATTCCACATGTAATGTGTTTAGCAAAGTGCTGGGCACTTGGTAGGTCGTCACTGCAGCCAAGACACCACATGGAAAAACAGTTTTCTCTCTCCTCACCTCACTTTTCATATTGAACAAAAGCGACACAGGTCTCCATCTCAACCTATCCAATCAGAATTGTTGGCAGCTTAAGACACTTTGAGACAAAAAGGAGAGAAAAGGAGAGAGAAATGGTATGCCTGCTGGATAAATGATGTCTACGAACAAAAAGAGCAGGGAGGAATAAGCAACATGGTCGGGAAAACCAGCTGTTTACTGCCTCTTAAATGGCTCTAGCAGAGGCAGCCAAACCTGAACACTCCGTGTGTTAAGAGCTCAGGACCTGGCCTCTCTTAAACCCAGCACTTAGAGGCTGCCCTGCAGGCTGGCGAGTGGACGGTCACAGATTGCAAAATGCTCCAGAATGTCATGAGTTCACCCTGACCTTCCCTTTAGCTCTTTTAAAATAAAGAATTACAGATACTGGAAAATTTTATCCAAAGTGGATAGTGGGGAGCTGTGTGTATTTCACTAGCAGGTGATGTTTTTAAGAGATGATTTCTCCAGTCGAGTTCCAGTAGCCAAGCATCTGACAAGTCATGGAATAACCTGACTCACCCCTACTTTCTGGAACTCTATCCTGACCCTCCACACACCCACACCCCCCTCCCCTGATGGCCAAGGTAGCCAGGCCAATGTACAGCACACCTTGGCTTTGGGCTCTTGCTTATACTTCGCAGCAGAGCTTTCTAGAATGGGGCAGTCCTAGGGGTTCTTGGGAGGTCCCTTGGGGACGTGGAGTGACAGCTGAGACGGACAAGCTTTAGGTCCCCTTCTCCACCCCAACTCTCACTTTGATTCCAAAGACAGTGCAGTATAGTGGTTACCAAGCCTTGGCTGCAGGAGCTGGGTTACACCTAAACAACCTCCTCCTTGGGGCTTCCCTTGTGGCTCAGCTGGTAAAGAATCTGCCTGCAATGTGGGAGACCTGGGTTCGATCTCTGGGATGGGAAGATCCCCTGAAGAAGGGAACGGCTACCCACTCCAGTATTCTGGCCTGGGGAATTCCACGGACTGTATAGTCCATAGGGTCGCAAAGAGCCAGACACAACTGAGTGATTTTCACTTTCACTTTTCACCTTGCTCGGCCACTTACTCGTTGTGTGACCTCCAGAAGGGCTTTCACCGTTCTCTGCCTTTCTTTCTTCATTGACTTTGTAAAATAGGCTACATGATCTAGGATGGGATGATTGAGGATGGGATGAGAAAACTCAAGAGTGTAGCAGAGTAACTGGCACGTACTAAGTGCTCAATAAATATGCTAGCTATAGGAGATTTTACAGCTTCCCTGGTGACACAGCAGTAAAGAATCCACCTGCAGTGCAGAAGGTGCAGCAGACTCTGGTTCAGTCCCTGTGTTGGCAAGATCCCCTGGATAAGGGCATGGAAACCCATTCCAGTATTCTTGCCCTGGGAAATCCCATAGACAGAGGAGCCTGGCAGGCTACAGTCTACGGGGCTGCAAGCAGTCAGATACAACTGAAGCGACTGAGCGCAAACACAAGATTTTATTTGACGGGAAAAAAAAATTTTTTTTAAGATACAAAATGCTGATCTTGGGTATTAACATCCAGATACTCAGAGAGAGAGAGGTATCTGGGTTCCAGGGGGGCTTTTCTTAAGTAAGATTCCTATTGCAGGTAGAGATGTTTGATATCAGAGGCAAAGAGAGTCTAGGAATTTCTAAATCAAAACCAAATAATGAAATATAAAGTCATCAGAAAGCCTAAGGTGAGCCCCGTGGCGGCGGTTACTCCCCAGTACACTCCCAAGGACAGGCCTCACTATTGGCCGCCCCCAGCCTCTCCCGCACACGGCTGAGCCTTTGGGCAGCTGCGGCCTGGGACCGCTTAGGGCCTGGTGCTCTCTCTCCTTTCTAACCACATGCTCATGGCCTCGGCTTTTGGATGATACCCAGCCAGCCTTCTCATCTCTTCCCCAACCAGTCTCTTACACTGCTCCAGGTTCTTTTTTTTTTTCCATCTCATGGTCTAAATCACTCCACAGGCTTAGAAGGAAAGTCAAGAAAGACTATTGGATGGGGCTAGACCAACTCTGGAGGGAAACCTGAAAGCCATATATCATTTCAGGTCCCTCCTCGTAAAAGTCCTTCCTTTCAGTGACAAACCACAATTGACGGTGTCCTATGCTACCTAGTCCATTCACTGGCCCTCTTCAGTACTGCTCCAGCCAAAAGACTTTCCCAGTTTCCGATGCTAATAAATCATGCTAATTACAGTCCAGGCTGGCTAACTCAGGTCTCCTCTGACCCAGACTGTCTGCCTCCCTCTCACTGAGTCCTTGGGTTCCTTTGTTCTGTGTGTCCCTCAGTTAGACTGAGGCCCTGGTGGAGACAGCTTCATTTCCCTGAGAACAAATGTCATCCCCAAATAATAACTAATTACAAGTGACACAGGGAATTGTTGATCTGAATTGTCATCCAGATCACTGGGCTAAGTTTCTGTTAGCCCATGCATCATTTCTCTTCCATTTCACAGCAATCTTCCTAAAAGATAGACACTATTAGTATTCCTGTTTTACAGATGAATGAAGCTGAGGTCCAGAGAGGTTAGGAAACTTTACTAGGATTGCACAGCTAACAAGTGGAGGAAATGCAATTAACATAGCGGTATGGAGTGACCCCAATATGAATAAGTACATGTTAATATTTAACATTAATGGTAGTGAATGAGCACTTTCTCTCCGCCTGTCCTGTTCCAAGCACTTTGCATGCATTGATTCACTTAATCTTTGTAACAGCATGGAGAGGTAGATCCTATTATTCCCGTTTTGCTAACGAGTTCTAGGAGGCAGGCCCCCTAAGTGTGAGATCACACACACTTTCAGCTTTAAGGGAGAATTCAAATAACAAGCTCCAGAACAGTAATTTTTCAAGGAGCCTTCTGGTGTTAAGGAGGGGAAGCCATCTAGTACCTTCCCCTTAACTCCCAGCAGAGCAGCACTGCTTTTTTCCAGATAAATTTCAATTTGAAGAAAATACTATTCAGCTAAAAATAAAAAATAAAAATTCTGCTTCTACCAACCCCAAGTTCCCAGTCCATCCCTCTCCCTCCCCAAACCATTACATTTAGAATGGATAAACAACAAGATGGTCCTGTATGCTCAAGGAACTATGTCCAATCTCCTGGGGTAAACCAAGATGGAAAAGAATATTTTTAAAAGAATGTGTATATATGCAAAACTGAGTCACTTTGGGCTTCCCTAGTGCTGATGGTAAAGAATCTGCCTGCAATGAGGGAGACCTGGGTTCGATCCCTGGGTCAGGAAGATCCCCTGGCGAAGGGAATGGCAACCCACTCCAGTATTCTTGCCTGGAGAATTCCATGAACAGAGGTTATAGACCACGGGATCAGGAAGAGTTGGACACAATGAGCAACTAACACTCTCACTTTCATAGATTAACATAGCATTGTAAATCAACTATACTTCAATAAAAATAAATAAACCCTTAGCATGCCCACTCTAAACAATAGTCTGGAAGGAGATAACTGTCCTGAAGCTTGTCAAGTTCTCCCTCAAAAGTGATCACCAGGAGGGAGCCAGCCTGTGGAAGAGTTTTAACTGCCCCTCGGAGTGGTTTTTAAAGACTAAATAAGTCAGCACTTAAAAATTGTGAGATTTCACATAACAATCTGGACCTGGCAACACAGGACCTAACTTCCTGCCTGGCAACAGCCAACTAGCAGAGCTGGGCCACAACTGTCCACTTGGTTATGAACTTGCCCATTCTCACTGTCCCCATCGGGGGCCACTTTCAGGCGTGGGCATCACCTGCTGACCCTGTGGGCATCTGAGTGCACTGCTGCTGTTGCTGCTGCTAAGTCACTTTAGTCGTGTCCGACTCTGTGCGACCCCGTAGATGGCAGCCCACCAGGCTCCGCCATCCCTGGGATTCTCCAGGCAAGAACACTGGAGTGGGTTGCCATTTCCTTTCCCAATGTGTGAAAGTGAAAAGTGAAAGTGAAGTCACTCAGTCTTGTCCGACTAGTAGCGACCCCATGGACTGTAGCCCACCAGGCTCCTCTGTCCATGGGATTTTCTAGGCAAGAGTACTGGAGTGGCTTGCCATTGCCTTCTCCAATCGGAGTGCACTAGCCCAGCTCTAAAAGCTTAAGCCCTCTCTCTGAATTTGAATGCATCCCAGGTTATAGCATCGTCTCTGAGAACATCACCCCAGAATTGCTGAAAACTCCCTTTAGCCCCATAATTCTTCTTCCCAGTGCAGCTAACCCTTTAAACAGGTGTCCTGACCTAGTTTCAACTTCAAAGGAGCTGGCCAAGCCTGCTGTGTAACCATGGCCTGGGGACCTTTGGATTAAGTCTACCAGACATAGGATGTCATCTGTCCCCAACTGTAAACATAAGCAGAAGTGCCTCATGGCACAGTTTCTCTATAAAGTCTAGATTATTTTGTGAATGGTAGACATGTTGAGGAAAACACTTTACATTTCCAGACAGTACAACCTGTTGAAGATAATATATTCTCTGGGTGAATTCCCTGTCTTTTATTTTCTCTGAGTTCATTTCCTCCAAGTAGTAAAATGGTCTTCGTGTCATTCAAACAGTGTTATCATCAGTCTCTCTATCCTTCCTCTGATTTTTCAAACCTAGGTTACATATGTGTATTATATATATAAATATATTGTGAAACATAAAATATATAAATATACATACATGCATTGTACTCTAAGTATTTATATAAACTATGTACATATATTTTAATTTAATTATATTTTTATATGTGCATGCATGCTCAGTCACTCAGTTGTGTCTGACTCTTTGAGACTCCATGGACTGTAGCCCACCAGGCTCCTCTGTCCATGGAATTTTCCAGGCAAGAATACTGGAGGGAGTTGCCATTTCCTACTCCAGGGGATCTTCCCCACCCCGGGGATCAAACCCGCATCTCTTGCTTCTCCTGTATCGACAGGCAGATTCTTGACCATGGCACCACCTGGGAAGCCCCTTCTATGTATATACCTTCATCCAAATTGTTTAGCCTGTGTGTCCAGTTTGATCCCTGTCAACCAAGAAGAGGGAGGCAAATATGATGCAAACTTCCTGCGTGCAAAGATGGAAGAGTTAGTGGGGGCCTAACCCCCACGGCTGCTGACCCCATGGTTACTGACCAGCCATGCGGCCTTAGTAGAGTCACCTAACATCCTAGGCCTTCAGTTTCCTCCCTGTGAAGGCCCGACAATAGCTATCGGGCCCCAGGCTGGTCATTTCACTCCCCAAGCACCCACAGGGGGCTAGGCCAGCTCCCAGCCCACCAGACTCAGGTTGAACAAAGCAGAGCTGGTCCCGCCCCCCTGGGGGAATGGGGAGGGAGGTGACAGGAGGACTCCTGAGTCGGGGTGAGGAGGGCTGGCCTCCCTCAGAGGGGCAGTGAGCTGTGCTCTTGAGGGTGAGCAGGGTAGAAGACAGGTTGATGCCATCCTAAGTGACCAGAAGGGCCTGGGGCCAGAGGCGATGCTGAGGCGGGGTGGGGACGGACACAGTGAGGAGGAGGACGCAGGCCTTCCTCAGGGCTGTGAGGACAGGATGGCGCGAACACCTCACAAGCCAAAGGCTTCCCCCCATGTTGGCTCCTCACCCTCCACAGGGCTGAGAGCAGCCACGTCTCTCTGCACTCTGGGGGCCGTGGGAGGCTCTCAGGCGGCGTGGAGAGCCGCCTAGTCGGCCAGCCCTGGCCTCCCTCAGGGAGGAGCCGCGCACAAAGCCTGCTCTGCGGGGAGCTTCGAGCAGCCAGAGCCCGGGGCAGGAGGTGGAGCCAGCGATGCCTTCCCGGTGTGCAGGACATTTCTCTGAATCCTGCAGGCCTCGCTGGCCTCCAGAAACAACTCGGCCACGGCCATCTCCCAGAGCCAAAGAAAATAACCCGGGGGTGGAGGTGAGGAGCGGGGAGGGGCCTGGAGACTTGGCGAGCACGTTCCATGGAAAGAAAGAAAGTGTGTCCTCCAAGGGCAGCGCCCAGATAGGTACCCCCCGGCGGGGTTCAGCTCAGGACTGGGGCGGAAGAATTGCAAGGTTCATAAAAGTCTCTCCTGGGAATACCAGGGAGGTAGAGGCCCCAGGTTTACTCCAGCCAGAACTCAGCACATGGATACACAGGCCAGATGGGAAAAGGCCGCCAGATTTTCCGAGGAGCCCCTGGAGCCCCACCCCACGACTGATAGGGGTCCCTCTTCATCCAGCAACATCAGCCTCTGCCATCCTGGCCAGATTTCAACTCTGATTAAAAACTTAAATTTAAATAAACCTAAGATCTGGGATCTTTTGCTGTAGTGCTTACACGCAGACAAACATCTGGAACATAAAATACAAAAAAAAAAAAACTATTAAGAGACTAAAAATAACTGCAGGCATGCATACTTGGGGCAAATGGCTGGAAGTGAAAGTTGTTCAATCCTGTCTGACTCTTTATGACCCCCTGCTGCAGCCCAAGCCCACCAGGCTCCTCTGGCCATGGAATTTTTTAGGCAAGAAAATGAGTGGGTAGCCATTCCTTTCTCCAGGGAATCTTCCCAACCCAGGGATCAAAGCCGTGTCTCCTGCATTGCAGGCAGATGCTTTACTGCCTGAGCCACCAGGAAAGCCCTAAATGATAATAAAATACAAAAAGGCCAAAACCCAAACACCACTTCTGAGGCACCGTGCGTGATCCCTGGGCTCAGCTCCTCCAAGGGGACGGGCAGACCACCTAAACCACCCCTCCAGCCTGACCCACAATGCGCTCCCTCCCTAACCCTACTTAAGAGACCAGGTATACCCTCCTCCTGCATCTAGCAGGGACACCTGTTTCTTGTTCTCGTTCCCTCGTACTGCAGCGCAAGTCATAAGAAAGCCTTGCCTGAATTCCTGGTCTGGTCTCTTATCAATTTCTAATGATTAAAGAGTCCAAGGACCGGAGTCTATAACAAACCTAATGTTCAAGTTTGACCTCAATCCACTTCATGGTAGGAAAAGAGATTTCTGGAAGGGCTCTGAGTTGGAGGGAGCCTCAGTTTCTTCCTATTACCCACGTGGGAGGATTTGAGGAAGCAAAGCTGGTGTAGGTCAGGGCACATAGCAGCCTGACCAACACAGATGGGTGCTTAGGGGCAGAGAAGCCACCTCCTGCCAGATATTAGAATTGCCACAGTTCATTTGGGGATCATGGCAGCAAATGCAGCAGTTAAAGGGAGAATCATAGCAGCCTCGCTGCCATTTACCGTGGGGTCTAACTCATGAGAGACACTCTGTCACCCACACAGCCTGAGCCAGTCACCTCTTCCTGGCTCTGCCTGCTCCTTTCTCCTCAGCGCTCTCCTCTCTGGCTCTCTGCTGGAGTCCGATTCTCCTTCCATATTTCATCTCTTCTCTGTACTGACCTCAGAACACCAGCATGATAGAATGGGAAGAGCACTGGCTTTCAAGCTCAGACTGGGGGTCATATCCCAACTCTGCCCACCACTGGCTGTGGGACCTTCAGCAGGCCCTCTGTGAACCTCGGGTTCCTCCTGGGGGACAGGAACCAAACCTCCTATTCACCGTGAATCCTTAGCTCACAATTTGTGGTTTCACACATAGGAGGTGTTCACTGGTAATCTTTGTTGTTGTTAAGTAGCTAAATCGTGTCCATTTCTTGGCAACCCCATGGACTGCAGCACGCCAGGCCTCCCTGTCCTTCACCGTCCCCTGGAGTTAGCTCAAACTCTTGTCCATTGAGTCGATGATGCCATCCAACCAGCTCATTCTCTGTCACCTGTCTTCTGCTCCTGCCCTCACTCTTTCCCAGCATCAGGGTCTTTTCCAATGAGTCGGCTATTTACATCAGGTAACCAAAGTATTGGAGTTTCAGCTTCAGCATCAGTCCTGCCAATGAATATTCAGGGTTGATTTCCTTTAGGATTGACCGGTTTGATCTCCTTGCTGTTCAAGGGACTCTCAAGAGTTTTCTCCAGCACCACAGTTCAAAAATATCAATTCTTTGGTGCTCAGCCTTCTTTATGGTCCAACTCTCACATCTGTACATGACTACTGGATAACCACCATTGCTTTGACTATATGAACCTTTGTCAGTAAAGGTGCTTAATGATAATCTTAATAACAGCACTAAAAATCTTCAAGACTGTTTTCTAAGTACTTATATATATATTAACTCATTTAATCCACAGAACAACCCTATGATGTAGGGGCTATCATTATCCCCATTTTACTGGTGAGAAAACTGAAGCTTTCTGAATGAATGAACAAATGATTGAATGAGTGCCATGGTAATTGCAAGATTTGTCAAAGTGCCTGACCAAAGACCTGGTCCCTCGCCTCTTCCACACCTGATCTATCAACCTTTTAGTTTCTCCTGGCATTGGGACAGTCTGTTGAGCACCCGTCTCTGCCCCTGGGTCAGGCACAGCCACCTCTCAGCCTCTTGGACAGGATGGTGCCCACTTCTGTCCGGGGGCATAGGTGGCTTCAATGAAGGAGTGAAGGGGATCTGGCCTGGGGATAGAAATTCCTCAAAACACCACCAAAACATATGAACGGCAATACAACCAGCACTTCCACCTCCCCCATCCCCTAGAGAAGCCTGCTCTGGTGATCCATGGTCTGCCAAACACTTGAGCAACATCTCAGCAACCCAAGATGGCCAGAGACAACACACAAACCAGTAGCCAGTGTGGGGCAGCTGTCCATAAAAGCAGAGGGAATCAAATCAGCTTCAGATGGTGCCTGGCACACCACAGGTATTTAATGAATATTGATCGATAATTTTCTATGTGCCATGTAGTCTATATACATTAACCACAAACTCCAGAACAGCCCTGTGTGTGGAGCATATTATCCCCATTTTGCAGATAAGGAAACTGAGGTTTAAATATCTGTGGACCTTGCCCAAGTAGAAAGCCATGGAACCAGGATTAAAGCCCAGGCTTGTCAGGCTCTAAAGTCTGTACTCTTGATGTCTGTTGTCTGAAACCAAATACCTGAAGGGTCTTTTTCTTTCCTTATGCCATAGTGACCCCCCCTCAAGCTACTACCAAGCCATGATCAGGTTTCTCACCCCTCTCATTCCCTCTTCTGCCAAGACATCTACACACAGGATGCCTCTGGTTTTCACTGCAGGATAGAGGGTTACTAGGGTCCCAGAAAAACACCCCAGGACTGGAGGCCCCATTGACACAGTGGACAGAGGATGAGGATGTTAACAAAACCAGAGCCTCCTTCGGGGGGCTTCTAATCCTCTCCCGGCTCTCATCCTCACTTGTCTCTTCCTGGTGCAGCTTGCGACTCCTACTGGACATCCGTCCACCCCGAGTATTGGACGAAGCGCCACGTCTGGGAATGGCTCCAGTTCTGCTGCGACCAGTACAAGCTGGACGCCAACTGCATCTCTTTCTGCCATTTCAACATCAGTGGCCTGCAGCTGTGCGGCATGACACAGGAGGAGTTCATGGAGGCGGCCGGTGTCTGCGGGGAGTATCTGTACTTTATCCTCCAGAGCATCCGCTCACAAGGTCAGTGTCCAGAACGCAGGGCCTCAAGGATAGGGGCTCGGGATTGGGACCAAATGACCTCTGAGGTCCTGCCCCACCATAGGACTCACGTGGCGATATTTTATTAACTGCAACTCTTGACCCAGATTCTCTACTAACCAGACCTTTCCATACCTAAAAGTTCTAGCATGCTAGAATCAGAGATTGGAGGTAAAGCAGAGTGAGTACCATTTAAAAAAAAGAAAAAGAAAACTAAAACATCTTCAGGGATTGCCCAGGAACCAGGCTGATACAAAATATTATGTTCATAAAGATTGGTAGCCATGAAAAGTGGACAGAAAGAGACTTCGGCTTGACCTTTCATTAAGCTGCAGAAGAAAATTAACTAGACTCTTTACCTTCCCTGTTTCCAGGGAGGCTCAACTAATTGCAATTTCATCACATTCCTAATGGTCAAGGATCAATTGGCCACAAGGTGGCGCCAGTATCTTTATTTAACACATAACATGCCCTGAAAGGGGGTCTTCCCTGCCAGCTCAGTTGACAAAGAATCTGCCTGCAATGAGGGAGACCCTAGCTTGATCCCTGGGTCAGGAAGATCCCCTGGAGGAGGGCATGCAACCCACTCCAGTATTCTTGCCTGGAGAATCCCATGGAGAGAGGAGCCTGGTGGGCTACAGTCCATGGGGCTGCACAGAGTCAGACACAGCTGAAGAGACTTAGTGTGCACACACATGCCCTGAAAGAGTAGACTGTATATGGACAGGTTTTTTAAATCTGGAAAGGCTTTTTGAGAACATATAATTCTGTTTCCCCATATCACAGATAAAGGGACTGAGGACCCAGGTGGTTAAGTAACTTCTCCAGGGTCACACAGAAAACAAGGCTGATTCATGGAAAGTCAGTACAAAGCAAGGCCTGCGAGATCAGAAAGACCTTTGTTCCTACTCTGGCTCTGATACATCAGAGCCACAGGACCTCTGGCACATGGTTAAACCTCTGTGAATCTCCATTGTCTCACCTGTAGGGTGGGGTAATGATACACACATCCTCAGTCTTCTTGACAGGATTCAGTGAAACATTACCTGGCATAAGCAGATAAGGAAGCAAATACAGTGAATGGCACCTGCTTTTGGCATAATGAATATAACCAAGAAGAAAAAATAATTTAATAAATAAAGGCAACATATTTCAGCTCAATTTAAGAAGACATTTCTAAAAGCACCTTCTTTTGTTTCATTTATGGTCAAGTTCCTTCACTGTTCACCTGAAACTATAACAACATTGTTAATCGGTTATACTCCAATACAAAATGTTTTTGGTGTTTAAAAAAAAAATCAAATTAAAAAAAGGCTGTTTCAAAGTTATCATAGGTAGAAAGCTCCCCATCACTTGAGGTAATCAAGCAACCTAATGGTCCCTTGCTTGATGGAGGTGCTGTGGCAAGGATTCCTATTTGGGCAGAAACCCAAAGAGGACCTTCCAGCTCTAAGATTTTTGCCCCCACCTTGATCTCCCCCATCATGAGTGCCTAAGGGCACAAAAGCCCAGGACGGGGGCCCTCAGGCACTGCTTGGCTTCTGCCCTAGAAACCATGGCCTCTTTAGGGAAAGGAAGGAACAAACAGACCTGTTGTCCCTTGATTTCCAGTCTGTACTTAACTATTGCCAGTGTCAGTGACCTACCAGGATCAGTGGTCTGCACAGAGTAGGTCTTCCAGGAAACAAGGCAAGTCTGAGCAAATCACAGAGGCTCAGGGAGATGGTAGGCTCCATTCGGAACCCTTCCAAGGGAACAGCCTTGCACAAGAATGCTGGGACCACAGAGAAGAGTAGGCCATCTAGGAGAAGATGCAGCTTGGCACTGCCAGCCTCAGTCAAAGGTCAAGTCAATCACATTTGTCTTCAGGCCCCTGCAGGTCCTGTGCTGGGATCTCCCCTCTAGGGCCCTTCTGTTCCAGGCAATTTGTTACATCAAAACGTACCTGTCCCTGGTCCCATCACCTCAAGGTCTGTGCAAAATGGATAAGTGAAAAACCAGCTGGTTTTTAAACAGGTCACAAGTTGCCTCTTCTTATTCTAAAGGATCCTAGGAGCCGCAAAGCCACCCCTAATGATGGACTTTCAGGCAGTCTGCAGGCCAGGGCGGTTATCGTGTTGAGCAGTGAGATTACTCCATCAGCCTGCTCAGTTCTCAGATCTCTATTTAATGTTCCTTGGATGGGAATGTGTAAAGTGTATTGAAATGCAGGTACTGTGACCAAAGTTTCCAGTGTCCCAATCTGCCCAGGACATAGTGTCTTCACCTGTTATCCTGTTTTTCATTCTCAAAAGAGTCCCTGTTTGGACTGTAAGTTATATGTTAAACTGGTTATTACTTAGGTTAGGCCTTGCATGCGTATATGCGTGCTAAGTCACTTCAGTCATGTCTGACTCTGTGCAGCCCTGTAGACTGTAGCCTGCCAGGTTCCTCTGTCCATGGGATTCTCCAGGCAAGAATTCAGGAGTGGGTTGCATGCTCTCCACCAGGGCATCTTCCCGACCCAGGTTTCGAACTCACATCTCATGTCTCCTGCATTGGCAGGCAGGTTCCTTACCTCTAGCACCACCTAAGAAGGCCGGGGTAGGCCTTATATGACCCCATAGATTAGGGCTCTGACAGAAAAGGACACCGATCAAGTTTTGGCAGGGAGAGGCGTCAAAGGGGGTCTCTATGCCCAGTGTGTGGTCTGGCTCCACAGGTTCTGCAGTGGGATTGAAGGGCCCAGAATCAGAGGGACCCTGGTCCCTGAGCACGGGGTTGGCGGGAAGGGAGGAGGAAGGAGGCGGCTCCCCAGAGCAGGAGAGGAAGATCCCCCGGCAACCCCGCCTGTCCTTGGGAAGAAGGGACAGTGTATGGCTGACCAGAACCAGTCATTCCGAGAACCAGCGGCCCTAGGAGTCAGCAGTCACAGCTATGCCCTGTTCCCATCTTCTCAGTAAAAGGAAACCGGCCCTCACGTTGGACGCCACGTTAGACAATGGACATTCTCCGGCCTGTGGTGCTGTGTGAAAACATGATCTGAAAGTCCTGATCCAGCCCCAACCCACCCCACCCTTCAGAGGAGAACACCAGTCTCCAGACCCCTCTTTGAATCCTCACATCAGGTTTCTTAAGGCCTCCTGTGTCCATTCTCGTGTCCATTCTAGACCAACATGTCACAAAGTGTTCAAATCCCTGGGGGATTAGAGGTCACATCCAGATCATAGAGCCAGCTGGGTGGTCAGGGTGGTTTTGTCACATGTTGCTGGGAAGGAACACAAGCCTGGAGGCTGGGTGACTGGCAAGTCTGCACAAGGGTCAATGACTCAGACCAGTGCAGAGCTCAGCCCTCCCGACCCCGAGCCAGGAATCGCTCCCAATAGCCACTCAAAAAATTCTAGAAGCTTCTGGGAGCCCTGACCCGGGGCTCTCCCGGGGTGACCTTTGAAAACAAAGAGTTTGGGGGATTCCCTGGTGGTCCAGTAGTTAGGACTCGGCGCTTTCATTGCCAGGGCCCTGGTTTGATCCCTGGTTGGTGAACTAAGAGCACATAAGCTGTGCAGCGGCCAAAAAAACACCAACAAGGAGGTTGTATCTCTCAGGACTGGCTTCAGGGTGGCCCTATAAGGGCCAGGTGGTCTCCAAGTTTCCTTCTGAAGTAAAACTACCCCACAGAGGATAAAATCACTCCCCTTCTCCCCAGCACCTCCCCTTCTGGCCTGGCCAGAGAAACCAGAGTTGTATGCCATGGTTAATGGATTTCTTTTTCTTTCCCAGGTTACTCCTTTTTCAATGATCCTGACGAGACCAAGGCCACCCTCAAAGACTGTGAGTAACCAAGTTCACGCTGCAGCGCCGTGGGTGTTGCAGTGCCCGCGGGCTTGAGGGTTCTTGTAGGACTCCACTCAAAGGCTGATAACCTGAAACAGTGGGAGACTAAGCAAAGACAGCAGGAGCAGCATGGCGGGAGAGCATGGGGCTCGGGTCTGTGGCTTCTTTATCCTCCCCCAGACTCAATTTCTTTGTCTGTAAAATGGTCAGACCCTCGCTGGGTCATGATGAGTTCAAGTAACAGTGCATATAAAGTGCCTAACCTATGCCGGCAGCCTCGTTGCTCCAAATATTGGTACCCGTTAGCAGTAAAAAATCATAATTACAAATTACCAACCGTTAGAGTCCTTGTGGTTGATAATGTCTAAAAATCGGAGCTCATTAAGCAGATCACATTTATAATTATAAGGCAATGGAGGATCTCAAATGGCCTTGTTGACTCTGAAAACTAACCCTCATGGTTTCACTTCTGCAGATGGAGAAGGTTTAGGAAAGGGAACTTTGGAACTTTCATTTTTTAAAGCTGATGATGATGATTGCTCCTGGTTACTGAGACCCACGCAAAGGTCCTGGCCTGGGGGCCTGACCAACCAGGACAAAGTGCCATCCATCTGGGGGCTTCAAGCAATGTTCCCATCCATCTTCAAAAACTGTGAGATTAAATTAATAGCTATGGTGGCCGTTTGTGAAACCCTTACTCCATGCCCAGCGTGCTGCCAGGCCAAATATCCTATGTCCGTTGTTATTTTGGTTCAGTTCAGTCTCAGTCGTGTCCGACTCTTTGCAGCCCCACGGACTGCAGCACGCCAGGCTTCCCTGTCCATCACCAACTCCCAGTGCTTGCTCAAACTCATGTCCATCAGGTCGGTGATGACACCCAACCATCTCATCCTCTGTTGTCCCCTTCTCCTCCCGCCTTCAATCTTTCCCAGCATCAGGGTCTTTCCGGTGAGTCAGTTCTTCCCATCAGGTGGCCAAAGTACTGGAGTTTCAGCTTCAGCATCAGTCCTTCCAACGAATATTCAGGACTGACTTCCTTTAGGACTGACTGGTTGGATCTCATTGCAGTCCAAGAGACTCTCAAGAGTCTTCTCCAACACCACAATCCTCATTGTAACTTCACTATTTATTTTTATTTTTTAATGTTTATTGGAGTATAGTAGCTTTACAGTGCCATGTTAGTTTCCACTGTACCACAAAGTGAATCCTCTATATGTAAACATAGATCCCCTCTTTTATTTTTTATTTCCTTCCCATTTAGGTCACCACAGAGCACTGAGTAGGGTTTCCTGAGCTATACAATAGCTTCTCGTTAGTTATTTATTTTATACTTAGTATCAATACTGTATATATGTGAATCCCAATCGCCCAGTTCATCCCGTCCCCCGCTTTCCTCCTTTGGTGTCCATATGTTTGATCTCTGCATCTGTGTCTCTGTTTCTGTTTTGCAAATAAGATCATCTATACTAGTTTTCTAGATTCTACATGTATGTGTTAATATATGATATTTGTTTTCCTCTTTCCAACCTACTTCACTCTGTATGATGGTCTCTTGGTCCATCCACATCTCTACCAATGAATAACTTCACGAGGTAGTAGAGTTATCCCCATTTGCTGCTGAGGAAACTGGCGGTGCGGGAACTCACAAGTCCCAAGTCATTGCAGAACTGAGATTCCAACTCATCTCCTCAAGGTCTATGCTCTTACACGCTGCGCTCCGCACCACATGCCCACAGGTGCACACACATGCACGCATGCGTGCCCCCGGACCCTCGTGCCTACTCTGCTGTCCACTCAGTTGAGACCTAGGACTCAGGATTCCTCTGGGTCTGGGCCCAGCACCACAGTGATTCAGAGAACAAGGGATTTTTGACTTACACCCAACAAGCTAAGAAACCATCAGAAGGGGCCCAAGGGATGCACCCCAGCCCTTCTCCACGGTTCTCTCCTCTCCCCCGCCCTGCCCCACCCCCGCCTCAGAAGAGCCAGTGAGCCAAGCCTGCAGGCCCAGCCTTGCTGCCGGGCACCTCCTGCGTTGGCCCGAGATGCAGGCTCTGTGACTGGACTGCTGGCCTCCTGGGGATGTGTGCATGACAAACTCAGTGTAGACACTGCCCCTCCAGTCTCTATCCCAGCTTCTGGAGGACAGTGAGCGTGATTTCCATCAACGACAGGGAACATATCCTTCGGCCACACTTTACCAGTCTCCAGTTTCAAGGCAATCAATCCTCTCCAAGTCCCACAGACAACAGAGAGCCTGGGCCCTGTTCCCATTGGCCCATGTCAGGCACAGCCCCGCTGCAAGGACACATTCAAGATAAAGGTCAGTGTGAGGCAGGGAGAGCAACCCTCAGATGCTGCAGACCTCTGCAGAGAAGCTTGGGGTGGGACAGGGTTCACCGTGCTGCTGCCACCACTGCAACCTTGGGGAGCTTTGGACGTGGGAACTTCCCTCAACGTGCCTACCCAGTGATGGCTTCAGCTCCTTTATCTCCACCCCCAGCCCCACCCCCAGCCAAGCGGGGCCTCCAGCCTAGCTCACCCTTGACGACCGTCAAATCCACCGCTGAGAAGTAGGAATGGATAGAACAGGACTGTATCTCTGGCAAGACCCACAGGTGGAAACGCCTGCCGTCCCACCCACCCCGCCTCTTGCTGATCAGTCCTGTGTCCATCCCATCCAGCCACATAGCTTCCGTCCAAAGCACATGGGAGAAATCTTAAGAATTAAAAGGGTGACTCTCTTCCACCTGTTTTTGCCATTTGGGCCTTTCAGTGAAAGCTGTTGTCCAGTCCCCAGTTAATAGTTCACCTTTGTTTAACTTGACCACTCCATTTGTTTCCTCTCTTCCTGAAAGATTAAATTAAAACAAAAGCCAGGTCTGCTCTGCAGGCGACACAGCAGAGCATGGCACCGGATCTGAGAGGAGGGAGAAACCCTTTCTCCGTCTTGATCTGCTGACCGTCAGCCCTGCTCACCTCCGTTCACCTCTCTCCACCTGGCAGCATCTCCACTGTCAGCTGATCTCTCCTGAGCGCTCGTTGTGGTTTGGCCTGTGCCCTCGGGCCTGTTTTCCCACAGTGATACAATCCTAGGCTGTAACGCAGGAAATAGCAGAGGGGAGGCCGAAGGGACCCTGAACACTGAAGTCACACGTTCATGTCATTGTTCGTTCCAGTGAACCATGCGCTACAGTTACTTGAGCTGAGGGCTCCGATGCCAGAAAATTAGACGTGATCTCAGATCCGCCGTTAGGCAGGCTCCCCAGACGTCTCCAGGGCTTGCTCTGTCCTGCTCAGCTGTCTTCTTATCCAAGAGCTTTCTCTGTTGGCTCTTGTTATGATCGCAGTGTCGCTCAGCCCCTCACCACCACCTCGATCCTTTCACACTAGTACTTCCCCCACCGCGTTTATCACCAATATGGGTTCACTGGCTGTTCCCTCCCTCTTGGGTCTAAGTCCCCTGAGAGGAGAGGCTGGGACCTGTTTCGTATGGTCCCTCAGGAGCCTGTGTGTGAGAGACCTCCAGTGAGACACCTCTGTCTTCTGATGTGTAAAGTGGGGAACAGTAAGAAACATGCATCGTAAGGGTGGGTGAGATTGGGTGACCACCTGGCCATAGCAGACATTCAACAAACTTGAATGACTATTCATTAAGTATCCATTGAACAGATACTTGCCACAAGAGACACGCTGAAGCAGTAGCGAACACCCGCATTTGGAACTGCTTTAGGTCCAAGTCCTGGCTCCACCTCTCTGGGTGAAACCCTTAAACTCTCCGGGCTTCAGTTGCTCCGCAGTAAAGGGAAAAAGCAATAATACCTCAAGGGGTTTTGGCAAAGATGAAATGAGATACTGTCTGTGAAGCCCTCACCAAGCACTTTGCATTTAGTAAGCACTCATCTGCTTGCTGATTGCAGCCATGAAATTAAAAGACGCTGACTCCTTGGAAGGAAAGTTATGACCAACCTTGATGGTATATTAAAAAGCAGAGACATTACTTTGCCAACCAAGGTCCGTCTAGTCAAGGCAATGGTTTTTCCCATGGTCATGTATGGATGTGAGAGTTGGACTGTGAAGAAGGCTGATCGCCGAAGAATCGATGCTTTTAAACTGTGGTGTTGGAGAAGACTCTTGAGAGTCCCTTATACTGCAAGGAGATCCAACCAGTCCATTCTAAAGGAGATCAGTCCTGGATGTTCATTGGAGGGACTGATGCTAAAGCTGAAACTGCAATACTTTGGCCACCTCATGCGACGAGTTGACTCACTGGAAAAGACTCTGATGCTGGGAAAGGTTGGGGGCGGGAGGAGAAGGGGACGACGGAGAATGAGATGGCTGGATGGCATCACCGACTCTGTGGACATGAGTTTGAGTGTACTCCGGGAGTTGGTGATGGACAGGGAGGCCTGGCGTGCTGTGATTCATGGGGTTGCGGAGAGTTGGACACGACTGAGCAACTGATCTGATCTGATCTGATCATCTGCTTGCAATGCAGACACCCAGGTTTGATCCCTGGGTCAGGAAGATCCCCTAGAGAAGGGAATGGAAACCAACTCCAATATTCTTGTCTGGCGAACCCCATAGACAGAGGAACCTAGCAGGCTTCAGTTCACGGGGTCACAAAGAGTCAGACACGACTGAGCGACTAACACTTTCCACTTTCCATGAATATCAGCTGTCAGTTCAGGTGATCAACAGTCGAGGTGGACCTTTACAGTAGAGGGATAGCGGGACCAGTGCTGGGCACTGAGGGATGCACAGGTGCTGTGGGACAGAGAAGGATGGGTTCCAAGAAGACTTCCTGAAGAGTTCTGTGAGAACGGAGTCGGTTGAGTGGAAGTGGGAGGCAGGGAGCCTGTGCAAAGGCCCTGAGGCAGGAGAAAGTCAAGTCCTACTGGGACCATCTGACCCAAGAGGAGGGAAGGAGTTGAGGAGCAGCAAGAGATAAACCTGGAGAACCAGGTGGAGGTCTGGGTGTGAAAGGCCTGACTAACATGGCAGCCTCTGCCCGGGAGACCACAGGGCACCACTGCAGGCTGTCACCCCACGGAGTGACAAGACCCTTGGGCACGGAGACTTGCAACCCTGGGCAGTGGTGTGGTGCACGGGACACCATTCCCTCCCGGGACAAAATACTTATTTTGTCATTCAGGAGTTATTGCATCGCCTCCCTATAGCAGGGATGGTGAGAATAGTGCAGTACAGTACATGGCTGCACCATAGCATTTATTGAGCACCTACTGTATGCCCCGCACTGTGCTAGGTTCTGGGGATAAACATGGGAACACAAATCCCTGCCCTCTAGTGGGGAGAGTCAGCCAGTGAACAAAATAGATACATAATAAGTTCCATGGCGACATATACGGCGGCAAGAAATAGAACTAGGACGTGGAGTGTTGAGGAGGGTGAGTGTGTGCACTTTTGGCTCAGGCAGTCAGAGAGGGCCTCCCTGAAACGGTGACTTTGAGCAAAGATGGAGGTGAGAGCATGAGCCCGTGGACACCCCAGGGAAGAGCACTCGGGGCCAAGGGAGCAAGTGCCCCAAGGCAGGAGGTGCCTGTGAGTTTCAGAAGGAGCTGGGAGGCCACTGTGGCTGGAGTGGAGGGAGGAAGGTGATGTGGGGATGGGGGGAGGAGTGGTCTGCTGCCACCTTTTAGATTTTAATCATATACACTGTTTTTTCTTTAATTTTTTATTTTTGCGACTCAAACAGCATTTATTATTTACACGCAAACAGGCAATTTGGGCAGAGCTCCGCATGGGAGGCTTGCACACCATGCAAGGCTTCCACATCCTGCGTTTGAGGAGGGGGAGGGGAGGGGTGGAAAAGGGAGGTGGGGCTGGGAGGGGGGAGGGTAGGGGTGGAGCATCCCCCTCCAAGACTCCACGTGCAGGACTGGCCACTGGACCCAGCCGTGACCTGGTCTGTGACATCTTCCTGCCAGCCTTGGGAGTCTCAGGGCGTGAATTCTGGGCTCCATTCACGGTCCATATTGGAGGTGTGGGAACCGCAGACCCTACCTGTTGACAGGAGAAGGACCACCCCCTGCTCGAAGCCTCTGTGGACATTTAGCTGTGGCTTCCAAATGGAAGGCCAGATTTTTTATTTTATATTGGAGTATAGTTGATAAACAGTGTCGTGTTCAGCAAAGTGATTCAGTTATACCTATTCAGGTATCTCTTCTTTTTCAAATTCTTTTCCCATTTAGGCTGTTACATAATTATGAAACTATACCCCTGTCTCAGACTGCTACAGCCTGAGTTCTAATCTAACCCTGCATTGATTTCATGCTTCGCTTTCTGCTCTTCATAAGCTTTAGTCTCTTTGCTTTTCTCTGTGTCCCTTCTGGTCTGTTCTCCACACACTAGCCGGAGGGATCTTCAAGTGTGGATCTTGTCAAAGTCCTAAGTCTTCACTTGTTGAATAAAATCCCTTGCCCTTACCAGATGCCCACGTGATTTGTCAACAGCTAGCTGCCCCTGAAGCAACACCTCCCACCATCCCTAGCACCCCATGGTCCCCTTGGCTTTGCACCACTGGTCCTTCCCTCTGAAACCCTCTCCCACCTCCTGACATTGGCATGAATGTGTTCTCGCTAGGAGATCCGCCCTGGCCACCCCATCTAGATGCAGCAGGTGCTTTCACCTGCCTCCATTCTCTGTCTAATGCCTCCTTCCTTCATAACACTTACAACAGAGGCGATTTGTGTTTCACTTGTATTTTCCTTGCCTTGTGGTCCTCAGCCTCTGCCTGAGCAAGAGGCTGCCTCGTTCACTTTCTGTTTCCAGCTCAGAGCCTGGAATCTGACACACAGTTGGGCCCCAGTGTTGAATACAAATTCTCCTGAAGCCTACTAATTATCCCCAGAACAGCCAGCACCAGCTGTCTCCTACCACGAAGGTGTCCAGTTTATAGCTGTTCATTCGCTGTGACTTGAGGTCGGCCTCTAGATTTCTTCCTGCAGCTATAAATCACTCTGTTGCAGATGCTGATTCCAGTTGCTTGAAGACAAGTGGCATCAAAAGTCAAGACAGTCATAGTCGAACAGGTAAGCGTGCTGACGTCATCTGTTGTTGCTAATTTCTTGAAACCATTCATGAGACAACATCATCTACTTCAATGAGCTTTGAGACCCAGTGTTTGAGCAGGACTAGTTAGTTCCCAAACAACACAGCAGAGAAACTGATGATTACTTTTATAAGTGTGATCAAATTTCTCTTTTCCCTTGGAAATGGTAATAGAATTAAAGTAAGTAAATGTTTTAGCCAGATTGAATTTCTAAACAAGGGTTTTTTTCCTCCTGGTCTACTGTGGATCCTTCTCTCAAAGGTACTCCATAACAGCAATTCTGTTAGCTTTCCCAGCACTGAGACACATCTACAGGGTCAATCCTGCTGGGCTTGGGTCTAACCATTTAACACGTATTAAATCATGATACTCTAACCTGTGCTATGCGATAGGTACTCTTACTAACTCATATGAGAAAGACAATAACTAGAGAGGTCTGGTTACAGAGCAAGAAGAGGTGAATTCAGGACCCAAACCCAGGCTCCAGAGTCACTTTTAACAATGATACAATGGAACAAGAGAAATACCAGTTTTTCATGAAAAACACAACTGTAGGATTAGTCCAGCCAGATGGTTGTAGCTATGGGGCCTCAGTAGAACCATACTGCTTGTCAGAAAGAACAGTGAAAGCATCATTCGACTGTCATGTCATTAATTCCATAAGAATTGGTCGGGAGTTCCATAGAGCAGGGAAGCTTCATGAACTAGTGTCGCTGGTTGCCGTAAATTTGGTGTCTCTGTGGGTGTTTTGTAATTGTTTTAGCAGAAGAGAACATTTCACAGCTCAGTAAGGCTCCAAGTAGAGTGTTCGGTCATAACTTTGGGACATAACTCCATGAAGGAGCAATTCTCATGGTTTCATAAGAAGTTGTATGACTCAAAATTTTTTGATTTTTCACTTTTTTTTTTTGCTTCTCTAAAGGCCTCCAGAGTTCTCATCTATGGGAATTTGTGCGAGACCTGCTTCTATCTCCTGAGGAAAACTGCGGCATTCTGGAATGGGAAGACAGGGAACAAGGTATTTTTCGGGTGGTTAAATCAGAAGCCCTGGCGAAAATGTGGGGACAAAGGAAGAAAAATGACAGAATGACATATGAAAAGCTGAGCAGAGCTCTGAGGTGAGTGAACAGCCGGCCGGCACAGTTATATAAAATGGTCAGCCGTAGAAAACTGGGCTTCCCAGGTGGCGCTAGTGGTAAAGAACCCGCTTGCCAATGTAGGGGACGTAAGAGATTCGGGTTCGATCCTGGGGTCAGTCGGGAAGATCCGCTGGAGGAGGGCGTGGCAACCCATCCCGGTATTGTTGCCTGGAGAGTCCCATGGACAGAGGAGCCTGTGGGCTACAGCCCACAGGGTTGCAGAAGAGTCAGACACGACTGAAGTAACAGCTCACACATAGAAAATTACACACCTCTTTTTACTTGATAACCAAAAGGTCATGAGACTACACTTTGGGTCTTAGTTTCAGGTGAGATTAGGGTTTGTAAACTGACACGCCATCCTTGCCATTCTTGGCAGTGTTCCCGGTGGATCACTCTGAGGCCATCACACACACACACACATTTTGAACTGCATGTGGTGAGGTTCAGTCTTCAAGATGTCTGGGAAAGGTTTAAGTGTAAGTTGATAAGAGGGTGTGAAAATACCAGGGTAACCAAAGACTGGCCTCGTCACCTGAGAGGAATGAGGGGCATGCTTGTGCTCTGTTGCTTTCCCGCGGTGTGAACCCTCCCTGTGTTTCTCTTCTGCTCTCTTCGCAGGTACTACTACAAAACCGGAATTTTGGAACGGGTTGACCGAAGATTAGTGTATAAATTTGGAAAAAATGCACATGGGTGGCAGGAAGACAAGCTATGATCTGCTCCATCGTCCAGCTCATTTAATGGATTTCTGTCTTTTCAAACAATAGATTGCAATAGACGTTGAAAAGTCCTTTAAAAAAAAACAAAACACCTGCCAACGTGCTGATAAAATTTCTTCACATCTCAGCTTACGTTTGGATTCAGAGTTGTTGTTGTCTATTTGGGGGTAATGGCCACAACCTTTAAGCAGTTCTTTTTTATTTAACCCAAGGGGAGGAGGGAATGAGCTTTTGTGGTGCCCTGATCAAACATCACTTTCCTCGTGAAGAGCTGCGGAACCACCACGCCCAGTGCCTTCAGCGCTGCTCAGAGAAAAAGGATCCAGTTCTGCCATTTCGAGGCTCCTCTGGTGCTCCCACTCCAAAGGCTCCAAAGTTTTCACATAGGTAACTGTGGCAGCTCACAAAGCAAAAAAATAAATAAAGTGATTAGTTTGTAGTTAACATAGTAGGAGGGGTGAGATGTGATAAGATGTGATAAGATTTTAAATCGTTAAAGTCAAATTTCATAGTAAAGTTTCTTAATTAGTAAAGGAGCTAAGACATCAAGCTGATACATAATTGGATTTAGCATAGTAAACTTTAACCAGAATATCTTTTTAGCTGCTCAGCAAAACCCCCATGGCCATCTATCTGGGCTAACACACTTAAAATTAGGCACATTCTTAATTCTTGCTGAATTTATTCCCCCTTTTCTCCAGGGTAGGGAGCATCAGATGTGCAAAGAGTTAATCAATCAACAGATGCTTGCATCAATTTCCAAACCACTACTGTTTCTATGGTTCAAGCTGTCAACACAATAAAATCATAATTCACTGATTCTGTCTGTGGGCAAGACATTAAACCTTTATAGAGCCAGGAATTTCCTGACGGCTCTGTAATAGTCAATTAAACTATGAGTCTCTCGTTTTGTTTTCCTACCTGATGGGTACGCAAGCTCTAAAATGCGTATTTCCTTGACAAAAATAGTGACGGTGGATTTACACCAGTGAATGTTCTACACGTCTGCACTGACGTTTTCTCACCAGTCACTGGCCGGTGAGCCATTACTGACTCCAGCTAGGTGGACTGCCCCCAGGACCCCTTCCCCAGTGCAGGAAGCTTCATGTGACGAGGCACTGAACTGCAAGATGGACCAAGGGCCTCCATCTTAGAGTTTCACGTTGAAAAAAGTAACTTGTTTTTAAAAAATGTGAATGACTGTAAAATAATCTATTTTTTTGATTCATGTGTTTCCCAGGTGGATACAGTTTATAAACAATGTGAATAAAATATTTAACGTTACACTGTCTCTGGATTGTTCAGTTTAGCAAGGCTGGCTCAGCAAACATTGCTCAGTTGTGTTCAGCTCTTTATGACCCCATGAACTGCAGCACGCCAGGCTTCCCTGTCCACTGAGATAGCCACTGAGTTGGTGAGACCATCCAATCATCTCATCCTCTGTCATGCCCTTCTCCTCTTGCCCTCAATCTTTCCCAGCATCAGTCTTTTCTAATGAGTTGACTATTCGCATCAGGTGGCCAAAGTATTGGAGTTTCAGCTTCAGCATCAGTCCATCCAATGAATATCCAAGGTTGATTTCCTTTAGGATTGACTGGTTTGATCTTGCTGTTCAAGGGACTCACAAGAGTCTTTTCCAGCACCACAGTTCGAAAGCATCAATTCTCGGGCACTCAGCCTTCTTTATGGTTCAACGGTTCAACTCTCACATCCATACATGTCTACTGGAAAAACCATAACTTTGACTATATGGACCTTTGATGACCCTTCTATTAATATTTCCTACTACTTAGGAGATGGAGATTCCTAGAGAGCCCCAAAGATGTAAGAGATATAGGGGAGTGATCTACCCCACCACCTTTCCTTCTGAAGACAGAGTTCTCACAAGATGGAATGCATGGACCAATGGGGCCTACAGGTATGTTTTTGTTTGGTTTGCATACACTCATTTTTGTTGCTTGTGTTTGAGGTGGTATTTTGTTTCTTACTGTGAATTAGCTGCCTTATTTGAAAATCAGGAAATGTATAGGCAAATCCAGATTACCAATTTCTTTTTAAGTCAGATCTGGCATCACTGGTGTTCAGTGCTGTGGCGGTCATTTCCTGGACCTGGGTGGAAGAGCATTTGGTCACTTCATGCTGCCTCATACCTTGAACTTTGTTGGTTCCCTGTTTAGTTTGAGGTGGTTGTTTATTTTTTTACTATGACTTTTAAAGGTTACACTCCACTTACAGTTATTACAAAATGCTGACTGTATTCCCCACATTGAACAATACACCCTTGTACCCTACTTTACCCCCAACAGTTCGTGCTTCCCACTCCTCTATTTTGCCCCCTCCCCCACTAGCAACCACTAGTCTGTTCTCTCGGTCCGTAAGTCTGCTGCTTCTTATATTCACTAGTTGGTTGTATTATTTAGATTCCACAAGTAAGTGATATCATACAGTATTTGTCATTCTCTGACTTATTTCACTGAGCATGATGCTCTCCAGGGCCATCCATTTTGCTGCCAAGGGCAAAATTTCATTCTTTTTATGGCTGAGTAATATTCCATTGTATATATGCACCACATCTTTATCCCAACTTCTGTCACTGGACGCTTAGGTTGCTTCCATATGTTGGCAATTGTGAACAGTGCTGCTTTGAACACTGAGGTGCATGCATCTTTTCGAACCAGTGTTTTTGTCTTTTTCAGATATATATGTAGGAATGGAACTGCTAGGTCACATGGTAGGTTTTTTTTTTTTTTTTGAGAAGCTCCATACTGTTTTCCATGATGGCTGCACCAATTCACTTTTTTTTTTCATATAACCAGAATGGTTTTACATTTTGAAATTGGGACCCCTGTCCAAGCCAGGTGAAGAGGGAAGTACCAGGTTGATGTACTGGATCAAAGCTCACAGTCTAGTTGAAAGAAGAGACTGTCCAGGATATTAGCAATTATCTAACAGGAGGGGAGCTGGGAGCTTTCCAGCTTGGCAGTGAAAAAACAGAACCAAGCAGCTCTGGGGAATGGCAGGGACTGAGGCGGGGGCCGGGCAGGCAGTGGTGGACTACACACTCACCACCTAAGAGATGCTCTCCCCCAACCAGAGGTGGGCATCAGGCAATTCAAAGAACAAAAAAAACAAATCCCTCTGCTACTCAAAAAGTTCTTCTGTAAAACCATTAAACTAGCTCTGTCTCTGTATGAGTTTCCAAGGCTGCCCAAAAGAAGTTACCAAATTTGGTGACTTAAAACTACAGAAACTCATTCTCTAACAATTCTGGGGGATGAGTCCAAAATTAAGGCATCGGCAGGGCCACACACCCTCCATAAGCTCTAAGGAAGACCCCTTCCTTGCCCCTTCCAGCTTCTAGGATCTCCAGGGGTTCCTTCACTTGTGGCTGTAAAAACGCAATCTCTGCCTCCATCTACATAGGAGTTGCCCATTCTCCTCTCCTTTGGTCTCTTAAAAGCTGACCTTGGAGTTTAGGACCCAGTCCAGGATGATCTCACCTGGCCATGCCATGCATGCGTGCTCAGTCACGTCTGACTCTTTGTGACCCCATGGACAGTAGCCCACCAGGCTCCTCTGTCCATGGGATTCTCGAGGCAAGAATAATGGAGTGCATTGCCATTTCCTTCTCCAAGGGATCTTCCCGACCCAGGAATTGAACCCACATAAGAGGAGTCTGTCTCCTGCATTGGTAGGCAGATTCTTTACGCTATGCCACCTGGGAAGCCAGATCTCATCTGGAGATATTTGCAAAAACCTTTTCTCCAAATAAAGTCACCTTCACAGGTTCCAGAGGTTAGGATATGGATATATTATTTTAGGGACCATCATTCAATCCACTATACTCCTTAAAATGTTTTACTTAAACATAGATTTTCATAATGTAATTCATTCCAGATCAGAAAATACAAGGATTATTTAAAATACCACGTTTAAACAAACAATAAGCAAAACAACAAAAATTAAAATGACAACGCAAAAATCACTTATCAAACAGCCAAATGATAGAATAAATATTTCCTTCGTAAAAAAAAAAGACCACAGAAGAGCTTTCTACATGTGAGTGATTAAAATTCTCAAAAATTCAAAAGTATACAGAACTTTTTGAGTTCACATCTATTAACCTTTCACATCTTTAAAAGCTCTGATGAGGACTTTAAAGCCTTCAGTGTGCCCTGTAAGATCATTTAAAATAGAATCTGGCCCTTTGCCTCTATCATGAACTAAGAGGCAAAGAAATGGCCAAGAAGCTTGCCCATTATTTTTCTTTCAGAAAAGCAAGTGCTAAGAAATTTTGAAAACTTATTTCTGTAGCAGGGATTACAAATTAGAGTCATACCCTTTTACCTGGGGAAGGGAAAAAATTAATGTGCTTTAAACTAAAATTCTGACATTGAATTTGAAAGCAACACGATGATTCTTCAGTGTTTCCCTAGGTCCAGTCCAGACCAACCCTCCTTTTAGAACAGTAAGTAACAGATTTTAAAATACCAGTAGATTTTTAGAGAGTGGTGCGCCAGAAGGTAAGTAAAAATGTCTTTCAAGAAGGTAAGAATGTGAGAAACGAAAAGACATGTCCACACAAAAACACACACACAAATGTTCATAGCGGCATTATTCACAGTAGCCAAAAAAGTGTAAACCACCCAAATGTCTGTCAACCGATGAATGGATCACTAAAACAGTTTATCCATACAACGGGATATTATTTAGCAACAGAAGGCAATGAAGTACAGATACATGATAAAACATGTAAGAATCTTGATAACATTATACTAAGTGAAAGAAGCCAGTCACTGAAGATCACGTGTTGTTATGATTCCATTTAGATAAAATGTGCAATGTAGGCAAATATATAGACAGATCCATAATGGCCGAGGGTTACTGGGCAGGATTAAGTTGGGGGTGATGGTGCCTGACCGCTAATGAGTACAGATTTTTAGGGGGTGACAGAGATGTTCTGAAATTTATTGTGGTGTTGACTGCACAACTCCATGTGTATGCTAAAAACCATTGAATCATACACTTTAAATGGATGGATTTCATGGTATGTGAAGTCTATCACCAAAAAACAGCTGATTTCTTTTAAAGAAAGTGTCAATGATCAACTGTGTCAAACACTGCCAAGAGGCCACGTAAGTTAAGGATGAGAATGGAATTTGGGCCTGTGTGTGTACCTGTGTGTGTGGCAAAACATACATAAAATGTACCATTTTTAAACTGCTTTTCAGTATACAGTTCAGTGGCAAATATATTCATGCTGTTATGTTACCATCACCACCATCCACCTCCAGAACTTGTTCATCTTCCAAATGAAACTCTATACCTATTAAATAAGAATTCCCCACTCCCCTCTCCCCCAGCCCTTGGCAACCACCATTCTATTTCCTGTCTTTGTGTATTTGACTATTCTAGGCGCCTCCTATAAGTGGAATCATACCATACTTGTCCATCTGTATCAGATTACTTCACTAGTGTGTCTTCAAGATTCAGTCACGCTGCAGCCTGTATCAGAATTTCCTTCCTTCTTAAGGCTGAATAATATTCCATGATCTGGATATACATCTTGTTTACCCATTCACTGATTAATGAACCCTGAGGTTGTTTCACCATTTGACCCTGATGAATAATGCCTCACATGGTACACATCTCTTCAAGTCTCTGCTTCCACCCCTTTTGGGGCTATACCCAGAAGTGGGACTCCTAGATGGGACGACTGGATTTTAGTGGCATGGAAGTCACTGGTAACCTTGACAAGGGCAGTCTGCTTGTAGGTTCAAGAAAAGACAGAGAGAGTGAAGACAGCAAGTAAAGGCAGTTCTTAAAAGACATTTTTTCAATAAAAGGGAGCAGAATAAAGGGATCAATAAATATCATTAACACTGCTGCTGCTGCTAAGTCGCTTCAGTCGTGTCCGACTCTGTGTGACCCCACAGACAGAAGCCCACCAGGCTCCCCCGTCCCCGGGATTCTCCAGGCAAGAACACTGGAGTGGGTTGCCATTTCCTTCTCCAATGTGTGAAAGTGAGAAGTGAAAGTAAAGTCGCTCAGTCGTGTCCGACTCCTAGCGACCCCAAGGACTGCAGCCTACCAGGCTCCTCCATCCATGGGATTTTCTAGGCAAGAATACTGGAGTGGCTTGCCATTGCCTTCTCCGACCATTAACACTACTGTATGTTATATATGAAAGCTGTTGAGAGTAAATCCTAAGAGCTCTTCTCATGAGAAAAAAAATTTTTTTCTATTTCTTTAGTGTTGTATCTATATGAGATGACAAATGTTAACTAAAATTATTAGATTCTGGGGGGTGTGTGTGTTTGTGTGTAGACTCGTGGGTATATGTGTGTGTATTTGTATGTGTGTAGACTTGGGGTTTGTGTGTGTGTTTTGTGTGTGTGAAGACTGTTGTGTGTGTGTAGACTCTGGTGTGTGTGTGTGTGTGTTTTTTGTGTGTGAAGACTGTTGTGTGTGTGTGTGTGTGTACAGACTCTAGTGTGTGTGTTTGTGTGTGTGTGTAGACTCTGGGGTGTATGTGTGTAGACTCTGTTGTGTGTGTGTGTGTGTGTGTGTACTCTGGTGTGTGTGTGTAGACTCTGTTGTGTGTGTTTTGTGTGTGTGTAGACTGGTGTGTGTGTGTGTGTGTGAAGATGTGTGTGTGTGTGAAGACTGGTGTGTGTTTGTGTGTGTGTGTGTGACTAAGCAACTAAACAACAACAATCTAATAACATGATATTCAGATTAAGAATCTTAAGACATTTCAAGTTACATATGAAGACTAAAGAAATCAAACACCAGTCTTCTATTTTTATTTACAGATTATTTTATTGAAAAAACAAAAGCAATTACAAATCAGTCTACTGCAAAATCAGTGCTGTATTAGGATAAATGTAATTCCAAGTTTTAAAAAATCTGATTAATTCAAAGCAGGAATAAACATCAAGCCATGATGGTGCTGAAATTATTTTCAAAAGACAGCAATGTGTTCTTCCTCATGGAAACTTAGAAAAATTAAAATTTCTCAGTAAATTATCTTTATCTTTTCTTCTTATATAATTACAGTCATATTTTTATAAAATAGGCCATGAGATGATATGTAAACATTAATGTCACCAAGACTTTTTCTTGTCAAATAAAATCATATTTCTGCTAGAAACTTTCATTCTAGTCATTTTAAGTGAATAATCAGCTGTCAAAAGCAAATACGTATTTCTTTTAAATGACTATTAAGTCCTAACCTTCATTCACCCACAGGAAAGTAGGGTTAAAAGCCATTATTACATCATTTGCTATAGCAATCTGGATTATCATTTTATAGACACAAACTTGCATTTGCATGTCTAGCAAAGGAGAATCTTCCATCCAGTGATCAGTGGGTACAGGTGCGAACACCATGCTTTGCTTCAGAGGCAGACGGCACCGTGGTGCAGGGTCAGGGCCTCCGACCCTCAGAGGTTAGCTTTCTCCTTTGCAGACAAGTGAGACGCATGCTGCACATAGGTGTGAACTGCGTTCTGTTTCAAAAGGGCAAGACCAGCAGGTTAATGAACTCACTCGGGCAGAGACTCAGTGCTTATTTCTGCTTTCATCTGTGCTCAAATGAAAATAACAACGCAGAATTTGTCTACCTTAGATTGTCTTGTAAGTGTATGTGCTAAGTTGCTTCAGTTGTGTCCAATTCTTTGCTACTCTATGGACTATAGCCCCTGCAGAGGAGGGGATGAAAACCCACTCCAGTATCCTTGCCTGGAGAATCCCATAGACAGAGGAGCCTGGTGGGGTTGCAAAGAGTCGGATGTCACACACACACACACACACACAGGAGTCTTCACACACACACACACACACACACACAGAGTCTACACACACACACAACAGAGTACACACACACAAACACCCCAGAATCTACACACACACACACAAACACACACACCAGCGTCTATACACACACAAACACACACACACACAACAGTCTTTACACAAAACACACACACACACACCAGAGTCTACACACACACAACAGAGTCTTTACACACACAAAACACACACACACACACCAGAGTCTACACACACAAATACACACACATACACCAGCGTCTACACACACACAAAAATACACACCAGTATACACACAAAACACACACACCAGTCTACATACACACACATACACCAGAGTCTACACACACACACACACACACACTACACACAAATACACACACTACACACACAAATACACACACATACACCAGCGTCTACACACACACAAAAACACACACCAGTCTACACACAAAACACACACACCAGAGTCTACATACACACACACCAGAGTCTACATACACACACACACACCAGAGTCTACACACACACACACACACACTACACACACAAATACACACACATACACCAGTGTCTACACACACACAAAAACACACACACCAGAGTCTACATACACACACACACACCAGAGTCTACACACACACACACACTACACACAAAACACACACACCAGAGTCTACACACACACAAAAACACACACCAGTCTACACACAAAACACACACACCAGAGTCTACACACACACACACACACACACACACACACCCCACACACACCCCCCCCCCAGAGTCTTATATGGCCCAGGGCTTAAATGAAGAGGTTGCGCTTTCCAGGTGAGTTCTTTATATCTCAATTGAGATTGTGAACAGCTGCACTGAACAGCTGTCCCTAAGGAGAATCACTGTCAGAGAAAACCCAACTTGCCTATCCACGCCACACATCCTCTGCCCCAGCTGGGCTGCTCTGCGCTCACCTTAGGTTTCTCCTCATTGTATTTGTCCAAAAGAGCCTGGATGCGGGAGCCATAGTCAGGATGGACATCACTGAAGTTCTTAACCTGAAACCAAATGAAAACCATGTGAACATCACCCTAGCCCCCTGCCACACCAGTCCCTAGTATCTGCTTCATGGGATTTACTCCAGAGGGGAGGAGGGACACGTCCACAGGAGGCAGAGCCACACAGCAATTAACAACACGGAGCAGGACTTAGGCCCTGGATGTATACTGCCTGAGCAACCCTGGATAAGTCATTCGCCTGAGCTTCAACACCCACTCCTCATGGAATAGGTGAGACAATCAAATCTACCTCATAAGGTTCAATATCCACTCCCACAGAAACAAATGAGTCGATTAAATCTACCTTGCAGAGTATTGTGAGAAAAATGCATTAGGAGGTGAGCTACACTTAAAGAGCTGACCTCAGAGGAATGCAACAAGTGCCAGTGATTTGTATGAAGAAACGGGCCCCGACACTGCCTGATTTTAAAGTTAGCTGGATACACCATGTATAAAACAGACAGCTGGCAGGAAGCTACGGTCCAGCAGGAGGAGCTCAGCTCAGTGCTCAGTGGTGACCTGGATGGGTAGGATGGGGGCAGGGTTGCGTTGGGGGGCCCAGGAAGGAGGGGATATATGTATCCATATACTTGATGTGCTCTGTTGTACAGCAGAAACTAACACAACATGGCAGAGCAATTATACACCAATAAAGTGAGGTGTACAAACACTGGCCTGTGCCGGGCAACTCTGCACACTTCAAGACGGAATTCCTGACCAGGGGCTGATCCCCAGCAGACAGCAGGAGATAGGACATCAAGAACCCACGGAGGTCAGGCAGCTTTAGCATACGTGAGAGGAGAAGGCCAAGAGTTTGAGCCCAATTCTCTGCTTACAAACAGTCTTACTCATTCTTCTAAGAAAGATGAGAAAAAACCCACCCCACCTATCTCACAAAGCAACTGTCAGGCCCTCTGCCTCAGTGAGACAGCAAGAAGTACTAGTGTCCAGGGAATCAAAGGGTTATCTTTCATACACACACTCATCAAACACGGTTTATAGAGCTCTGCCTTCAGAGAAAGCGCCCAGCCTGCAAGGTACATATCTCCAGACCTTAGAACATACCCCAGACAGCTGCCCTTATGTACAGAGAAGCAGCAGCCAAGAGACAAGGGAAGGGCAGCAGTTCCTAAATTTATGAAAGGCTGACCCCACAGCAGCCAGGAAACCGACAGTGAGCACACAGCACAACGAGCTACCATCAGAAATGCCCTGGGACACCTCTGCTCAAAAGGTCAGCCTGAGCTTTGGAAGCAGCTTAGTTTTTACCCCAGAAAACAGCATGTTTCTAGTTGCTTCTGAAGGCAGGTTGGGTATCTTAACATCGAGTAGTCAGGCAGACTTCAAACCACAAAGACGTAATCTTATCATCTAAAGTCTAAGCAAAATTGTGGCAGGACCCACATTTTGATACTGGACATTACTCTCTTAACATGGAACTTGGCTACAGTCCGACTGAATAGCATTAGGAGACGATTTGCCCTAAACTAAATTATTACACACTGGACAAAGACTAAAGGATTAATGGATATGGTGCATCTACTGGAGGTAAGCCATAGAAAGGAAAGAATCAGAGGTTGATTGGGAATTCATACTAATTATTTTTTAAGTTTGCTTAACTCAAGTAAAAGAAATGACACTTCTTTTGAAGGTTTTTCTCCCACAGCTGCACTCTCCCCTCCTGCCAGCAGGTGTCACTGTTTGGCGCACAAAGTATCACTCACCGCTTTCTTCTGGATAAAAAGCTGTGCGTCTTTCAGATGGCCCGCAATGTTCTCACACAGGCGTTTCCTCTGCTCCTCATTCAGAACTTTCAAATAGAAATCCCGCACCTGCTCATTGAAAACAGAGGGCAGGGAATCAGATAACTATTCTATCACGAACAAAACTGACCCAAACCCCGCTTTTGAAATGAAGATGCAAGATTTCTCACTACTATGAAAAAAGGCTTTGCAATTTAAGAATAATTTAATATTATAGATGAAACTATCACATGTTGAGTTCTTCAATTTTTAAGTCAAACAGGAAGATAACAGGGGACTTCCCTGACTGTCCAGTGGTTAAGACTCCACGCTTCCAATGTGGGAGGCATGGGTTCAATCCCTGATCAGGGAACTGAGAGCCCACATACCGCGGGGGCATAAGCAAGGAAAAAAAAAAAAAGGAAGCTAATAGCTCATAACTTCTTTTTAATAATGTCTTTTGTGGTCACTGCTTATAAATCTCTTATAAATAAAAGGCAATGTAGCCTACAATTAAAAATGCCACCACACCTTAATACTGACAAGTGCAGAATGTGCTGCCATCAAATGCAAGCTTAGCACATACAACCTTTGTTCAGTTCACCCAGAACCGAAGAGGATGCACCCCAACTCACTAATTAGGCTCTTAGCTACTCAGAAGCCAAGATTTCTTAGAGAAGACAGATGTTAATAGTGACATTTTGCTTACAGTACTGAGTTTACTTCTAAAATGAATATCAAAAGGTTAAAATTAAAAAATAAGAGCAAAGTCATATGTATATGAGTCCTAACAGGCTCTGCTTATTTCTGAAATCAGCCATTTCTCAGTTATTGCTCCGACTCTATTCAATATTTCATTCATTCATTCATTGAGCAAATATTTATTACTCACACACCGATAATGCACCAGACACTATTCTACGTACTGTTCTGCTGCTGCTGCTGCTGAGTCGCGTCAGTCACGGCCGACTCTGTGCGACCGCATAGACAGCAGCCCAGCAGGCACCCCCGTCCCCAGGATTCTCCAGGCAAGAACACTGGAGTGGGTTGCCATTTCCTTCTCCAATGCATGAAAGTGAAGTCGCTCAGTTGTAAAACATCAAATTACCCAAGGTAGCAAATTTATAAAATATCAAAACTCTACAGTTTTTATAAGTAAGTTACCAAATATCAGAATATAATACTATTTTTAAAAATTGAGCAAACTTTAAATCTGATATTAAAGTTTAAAAATCTTTAGACTTTTAGGTATTAACATAATCCAATCAAAGTACTGCATGTGGGAAGATCTAAATAGACATTTCTTTAAAGAAGATACAGATGGCCAACAGACATGAAAAAAATGCTGAACATTGCTAATTATTAGAAAAATACAAATCAAAACTACAATGAGGTATCACTCCACTCTGGTCTGAATGGCCATATCATAAACTCTAGTGGCTCAGACAGTAAAGAATCTGCCTGCAACACGGGAGACCCGGGTTCAATCCCTGGGCTGAGAAGATCCCCTGGAGTAACAAATGGCAACCCACTCCAGTATTCCTGCCTGGAGAATCCCATGGGCAAAGGAGCCTGGCGGGCTGTAGCCCATGGGGTCGCAGAGTCGGACACGACTGAGCGACTAAGCACAGCACAGCACCTGCCTGGCTAACAACCACCAATCATACACAGCTCGGCTGCTCACTACAGGAGGGCATGGACGCCACAAATGGGACACCTGTCCCATTTTATAACCAGATAAGGATGCTGAGCTAATCTACCCACTCCAACGCGTGAACCACAGACCTTTAAGAACAGGACCAAATTCCTATTAACGAAAAAGTGACATTTTTAATAGCCTATACAAAGTGAGAGAATGACTATTTTTTCTTTTTAAGTGTAATATGTCTGCAGTAAGGGTACCAAACCTAAGTGTGAAGTTCACTGTGATTTTTCAGGGGACACTGATATGTCACAACCACCCAGCTCAAGAAACATCACTCACATCTCAGAAATGCCCCTACCATACCCCTCCTCCCAGTCCCCTTTCTCCAACTCACCCCCCAGTTGTTTTTACTTCTATTATTATAAATGTTTTTCTTTACTTCTCCTGGAAATGTACACAAATGGAATCATGTGGTCTCTATTCTCGTTCTGTTGTTCAGTTCCATGTTTGTGAGATTCATCTGTGTTACTGCTTGTTGGAATTCTTCATTAGTTTTCATTGCTGTACACCGTGGGGAATATACTACGGTTTATTTATCCAAGCTTTCGTTGATGAATGCTTGGATGATGTGAAGAAACCGTTGTACCTGTCTTCTGCTGCTCATATATACACAATTCTATTTGGAATCTATGTTTAAGAGTGCACTTGCTAGGTCAAAAGACACGGACATGTTTAGCTTCAGTGGATACTGACAACCAGGTCTCCAAAGCACCTGAACCAATTTACACTTATGTGAGAGCTGTTTCTCATTTTACAAATACTTGGGACACAGTCTTTTTAAGTCTCGTCATTCCTATGCATTTGTGGTGGTGCCTCTTTTCAGTTTTACTTTATATATACCTGATGACTAGTGAAATAAATGACCTTTCCGCACGTTTTCCAGTCATTTGGATACTTCCTTTATGAAGTGCCTATTCAAGTCTTTTGCCCATTTTTTTCATATTCATTTGTCTGACTCTTTCTTACTGCTGTGTGGGAGCTCTTTATATGGACAGTATGTGTGTCGTTTGTTATTTAGAGGAAAGCAAACTGTGGCTTGCGCTCTCTAAATGGTTTCTCATAATGAAGGGAAGTTCTTTTTTTCTCTCTTCATGAGTGAGTCTTGATAACATCTACTGCTCTGCCTGCCAGTTCAGTAATCCTCTCTTCACTTATGTTTAATCACCTTTTAAGCTCATTTACTAAATGCTTAACTTTAGTTGTTCATTTTCCAGTTCAGTAAGTCCATTCCATTTTTTAAAATTTATTTTATTGTATTGGCCGCACTGCACAGCTTGAGGGACCTTAGTTACCCAACCAGGGATCGAACCTACACCCCCTGCGGTAGAAATGCAGTCTTAACTACTGGACTGCTAGAGATGTTCTCTCACTTCTTTTTTTATAGATTAAAGTTCTTAATAACGCTCCATGTTGTCATCCCTTTTCTATTTTCCTAAAAGTATTATTTGCAGTTATTTTAAAACCTGTATCTGACAATTTCACTATCTGGATCTCTAGTAGGTTTGCTTCTATTGCCAATTTTGTTTTGTTTTTTTCTCCCTCTGGATTTTTCAGATATAAGGTTTTAAGTGTTGGGTATGCCTGATAATTTAGTACTGAATGCTGGATATTTGCATGTGAAAAACAAAGAGATAATCTGAGACTCTATTTTCAACTCCATCCAATGTGGGAACTGAGTTATGAATAAAGATGTTGCCCTTGAATTCAATTTGAGACATATCAGACACTTTAAAAGGGGAATATATGCAGACATTGAGAAGAATGACCAAGCGACTCTCACGGCAGACAAAGGAGCCATTACCTGAGTGACATTGTCTTCGCTGGTGCTGTTGAAGCGCTGTACATCCCCAGAAAAGCGGGTCCTATGTTCCAGGGCAGAAGGCTGATGCTCCGGAGCACTAAAGCTATTGGGATAGTAATTTGGAGCCCCACCTTTAAAGGAAAACCACATACATTCACTTGGGGAGATGAATAATGAAGTAAGTCTACAAATAGTCAACAAAATAAGAAATAAATTCAAGTGACAATTATATATATGTGTGTGTGCACACGCGCGTGTGCACATGCCATGCACATATTATCTTTGACTCCCCATATTTAGCTATAAACAGCACCCAGATTCTTAGAGAATTCTGTCATCTGCTCGCATGTCTGTCTCCCTCTGCATCTTATAGGAGAGATCTCAAGTTCCGTTTTGAACACTCAGATGGTCCCATCTCTACAATCTTCTAATGCTTACCAGGACAAATATATTTATATAAGTTTGGTTTGGCCCCCATAGAAGATGACACCCAAAGACACATTTCAAATTGGAGGGTTTCAATTGGGCCTGGGCGCAGTTCAAACATGGAATCATGGGATTCCTGGGAGCTCAAAGTTCTAGCTCTGCTCCTTCAGTCACCGACACACGGACTGAGCCCTGAGATGCTCACTGACTGCTTCAGGTCAGTGCTGGATCCGGAATCTGGAATTTTTGACTTTTCCATTCCAGCACATACTAGATTCCCAACACAGGACTCTACTTCACTATTTCTTAAAGGTGTTTAAGATGTTTGGGGTTTCTTTCCTTCATTGACTACGGCTTTATTTAATTCTAATGGGCTGGCCGAAAAAGTTCGTTTGGGTTCTCCATAACATCTTACAGAAAAACCCAAATTAACTTTTTGGCCAACCAACCCAACAGCTTCACTTTTGCTTCTCTCCACAGATACATTTTTAAAATGTTTTTTTAACTTTGATATTTCTGTCACCACTGATTTCTCTGGACTTAGGAAAAATAAAGACAAATGCAATCAAAACATGTGTTAAGACTTTCAGAATAAATTTTGAGGCTTTTTTTTTTTCCTTTTGGCATGTTTATTTTCCCAACTATACTCTGCTTCAGCTGATGTAAACAGAAGCTTGTGTTATCTGAGTACACGCTGCCGAAACAGAAAGGATGGCTTGAAAAAACAGTACAAGTAGTTTGAACAAAGCAGTGTGGGTTTACAATTTTACCCAGGTCTCTGCTGGAATAGACAATCCTGGGTGGATACATCACACTGTACATCACACTGACAAAGGAACCAAAAGCTCGTAGGAAGACAGCAGCACCATACTCCCATGGAGTCCAGTTACCAGCCCAAAAAATTCATTCCAGTTCAGCCACATCCGCGTGAAAAGCAAAGTTCTCCAATAATGAGCCATCACAGTGATATTCTATTCTAAGAATTAGCTCTTTGAAATGTGCCAGTTTGAGTAACTTTAAAATTTTATTTCCGAATAAGCTCTGACCTTTACTCAAAGTTGGAGCTGTCCTCAAGTCACTGACTACCGGGAAAGATTAGCTTTTTCATCGAACTGCAAGGGGACAGGTCAAACGTTCTACTTTTAAAATTAGGCAAAAAGGGTGTCAAAGTAGTTTTTTCACACATACGCCACTATAATAGTAAACAATAATGGTAAACACAAAGCAATTACTTATTAATGACATCCCAAAATATATATGAACGACTTTAATACAGCCAGGCTT
Organism: Moschus berezovskii; assembly: GCF_049115385.1. Lineage (NCBI taxonomy): Eukaryota > Metazoa > Chordata > Mammalia > Artiodactyla > Moschidae > Moschus > Moschus berezovskii. The sequence goes on along the minus strand of NC_142473.1, from coordinate 69,307,036 downwards.
CCCTGACAGCTCAGTTGGTAAAGAATCTGCCTGTAATGCAGGAGACCCCAGTTCGATTCCTGGGTCAGGGAGATCCACTGGAAAAGGGATATTCCAGTATTCTCGGGCTTCCCTTGTGATTCAGCTGGTAAAGAATCCACCTGTCATGCGGGACACCTGGATTCAATCCCTGGGTTCGGAAGATTCCCCTGGAGAAGGGAAAAGCTACCCACTCCAGTATTCTGGCCTGGAGAATTCCATGGACTGCATAGTCCACGGGGCTGCAAAGAGTCGGACACGGCTGCGCAACTTTCACTTAATACAGCCAGTCTCAACAACAAAAGAATCAAGGAATATTAATGAAAAAAAATCACTTTAGGATAAATACACAGACGACAGATAGAGAAGTACCGATTACTTGGGGCAATTATATACCAACACGTCAAGCCTCAGAGAGCAGAAATACTGCAGCCACCCAACAAACTCAGTTAGTGAACATATTAACTTGTCGAATAATTGGAACAGGCTTAATGATAATAATAGGAACTAAATGCAAGGCACAAAATTATATATATATAATCTAATCTTAAATGTGTAACAAATATTCACAGAAGAGCCCGGCAAGAAATACAGCAAAATCAATATCAGTAATAAAATTAATTAAAAAAAAAAAAAAAAAAACCTGCTCCCTAAGTTGGATGATATCCTGCAGCAGCCAGTGTGAAAGATCTTTCTCCCTGCCTTTCACTGTCAGATGGACAGCAAGTAAAATCTGAGGTGGGAACTCTCAATAAAACATATAAATAAAAGTATGGAGAGTCCTCAGGCAGCTGAAACCTTCATTGCTGGGCAAGAGATACGTGGTGGACACAAGCAGTCACGTGGGGCTTCCACAGAGGAGGAGGTCCCTGGGGCACCCTGAAAACCCCTGGGCTGACAGGGTGCCCCAAACCTCTGCCCAGCAGTGCCCCCTGGCACCCTCAGAGTGAGCCACCTTCTGAGGCTTACCCTGATTGTCCATCATGCACATGGGGCCGTCGCGCTGGTAGTTGGCCACTCGAGCACGGTAGGGACAGTTCACAGGTATCTGGAGATAGTTGGGTCCCAGGCGGTGGCGGTGAGTGTCAGGATAGGCGAAAAGGCGGCCCTGCAGTTATAAAGGGAACAGACGTTGACAATGTGCTGCTGCTGCTAAGTCACTTCAGTCGTGTCCAACTCTGTGTGACCCCATAGACGGCAGCCCACCAGGCTCCCCCGTCCCTGGGATTCTCCAGGCAAGAACACTGGAGTGGGTTGCCATTTCCTTCTCCAATGCATGAAAGTGAAAAGTGAAAGTGAAGTCACTCAGTCATATCCGACTCTTAGCGACCCCATGGACTGCAGCCTACCAGGCTCCTCCGTCCATGAGATTTTCCAGGCAAGAGTACTGGAGTGGGGTGCCATTGCCTGCTCCTGACAATGTGCAGTAAGAGACAAAAGAGAAACAGCCCATGAATTTCCCTGGCAAGCATCGAACACAGAGCCCTGACTGTCCACCCAGTAAAGACCAAGGGTTCTTCTCTCTCACCAAATGAGTGCTCCCTAACTTAATCTTCCACATCGTGCAGCCAAAGAGCCACAAATCTTCACATCTCTTTTAGATCATAACTCCATTTTTCCTCAAACAACAAGTTAGTGCCCAGGCTTGAATTATTTCTTATTCCTAGGACTTTCCTGGCAACCCAGGGGTTAAGACTCCAATGCAAGGGGGACAGGTGTGACCCCTGGTTGGGGAACTAGGATCCTACATGGTAAGTGGTACAGCCAAAATATAAAAAAAATAAATAAAAATGATTTATTGTTTCCAAGGACACATTACATTGCAAAATAAACTTGCTAGAACCCGACTAACTGGAGTCATGAACTAATTCCATTCCTCCCCACTCTCTCACTCCAGGGGAGGGGTCAACCATTTGCTCTTAATAAAAAGAAGCAGATTTCTACAAAACCAACTGTACAGGAAATTATTTAAAAAAAACACCTTTTGTGTTGCAGCCTGGTTTATGTTAGATACACTTCGAGCTGTGAGACTTTTAGATATTAACAAAGAAAGCCATGGTATAGGATGATGGCCTTATAATGACACAAGGCCCTGAATCAAGATTAAATTAAATCACATATTTACCAAGGCAGGAGGTTGTGCAATTCCTTTCAATTAGTGTTGAAACAACCTTGATGATTAACTCCATATAAATCTTAGTAGCCAATTATTTAAATATTCTCATTATTCAAAGCTCTACTCACAAGCAGTTTTCTTTAATTGACTTTATTATTGGCCTTGAATCTGAAAGAATATTCATGCGTGCATGCGTGCTAAGTCACTTCAGTCATGTCTGACTCTTCGCAATCCCATAGACTGTAGCCTACCAGGCTCCTCTGTCCATAGAATTCTCCAGGCAAGAAAACTGGAGTGGGTACCCATTCCCTTCTCCAGGGGATCTTCCCAACCCAGGCCTCGAACCTAGGTCCTCCCGCATTACAGGCAGATTTTTTACCATCTGAGCCACCAGGGAAGCCTGAAAGAATATTCTTATATCACTAATTCTATGGGCCAGCCAAAACACAAATCAAGTTGAATAGGGCCACTGATGTGATTATTCTGTACCAAATCACTCAGGCCAACAGGCTTAGTCCAGTCTTGCTGTTCTGTCCATAATCTGCTCTTGGCTGAGTGACTCTACCTCCCATAATCATGAATCTAAAGTAATATTCAGGGACTTCCCCAGCAGTCCAGTGGTTAAGATTTCACCTTCCAATGCAGAGGGTGCAGGTTCGATCCCTGGTCGGGGAGCTAGTAAGATCCCATATGCCTCTCAACCAAAAAAACCAAAACACAACACAGAAGCAATACTGTAACAAATTCAATAAAGACTTTAAAAATGGTCCACATCAAAAAAAATCTTGAAAAATATTAAAAATAGAGTAATATTCAGATGACTGGCCATGCAACCATGAACAAAAGCACTTATAGTTTGGATGCTGGTTGCCGCCTTCTGCCCAAAACGGACTAAGCTGTGCTCTAACTATACCAACAGGACAGAAGATACAGCTGAGCCAGCAGCAGCTCCTGGATATAGCCCCATCATATTATTCTGGTTTTGTGTCACCTTGTGTTTCATAAGGCATCCAAATCCCACCTGCAGGTAGAGACCGTCTAAGTTAAGGCTGAGAAATGCACACAGCCAGGCCACACCCTGACCCTAACTTGAATGAAGGCCTTACCCAGGGCCCTGTGCCCAAGTTCCTTCCTGGGCTGGGGTGAGAAAACAGAGCAAAGCTCTCCCACTCCAGCAGTCAACTTCTCCACTCCTGATAAACTGTGACACATGGGAGTGAACAAGGGCTGCCCCTGCATCACCAAGCACTCAGGGGACAGTCTCTGGGAGTCACGTTATACTACTGAGTGCTTCTCACCATGGTCCGGTTTACACTTTGTATCCCAAAGTTTTAAAATTTAGTAATGTGTTGCCTTTCAACAATAATTGTTGAAAGGCAACTGAAAACACTGTCCATTACTGTACAACTACTATACCACCTGGTCATGTGTTAGTTCCCATCAGAGTAGTTTCCAAGCCCTCCCCACTGGCTCTCCTTTTCCAAGCCATCCTTCCAACGTCACCCTAAATATTCCTGCCAAAGACTCGTCCTAAGGCCCCATGCAGATTCTATTACTTCAGTTCAGTTCAGTTCAGTCGCTCAGTAGTATCTGACTCTCCGCGACCCCATGAATCACACCACGCCAGGCTTCCCTGTCCATCACTAACTCCCGGAGTTCACTCAAACTCATGTCCACAGAGTCGGTGATGCCATCCAGCCATCTCATTCTCGGTCATCCCCTTCTCCTCCCGCCCTCAACCTTTCCCAGCACCAGACTCTTTTCCAGTGAGTCAACTTGTCTCATGAGGTGGCCAAAGTATTGCAGTTTCAGTTTTAGCATCAGTCCTTCCAATGAACACCCAGGATCAATCTCCCAAAAATCCCTGGACAATTCCTCAATGGTCATTAAAAGGCTAACTAAGTACAACAGTTCTTCCCTGCTGTATGGCCTCCTATTATAGCAGCCATAACAGTCTATCAGTAGACAGGTATTCAACTCACAGCAGTCAAATTAAATTAAAAATTAATATAAATTTATTTTCTATAAAAGGTTCCCAATGTCAAAACAAAAAAATTATTATTTTTAAAAAACAAAGGAAACTTAGTTCACCTCCATGGACAGTAACACCTGAACTGGAAATGGACACTTACATAAGAAAGAGCCGTCAGTCACTGTGGTCTGATCTGGGGTAAAAACTTTAACCTTTGTACCATGATCATAGTCTAAGAACACAAAAGACTGATTTACTCAATAATTATTAAGCCAGTTATTTCCCCATTAATTCCTGATCCAGATAAGAATTTTTCACTCTTTGCACTCTTGAAAAAACATACTGGAAAGAGGTGAAAAAATACTGAATGCCTAGGAACATTACCGGAGAAGGCGATGGCACCCCACTCTAGTACTCTCGCCTGGAAAATCCCAGGGACGGAGGAGCCTGGTAGGCTGCAGTCCACGGGGTCGCTAAGAGGTGGACTCGACTGAGCGACTTCACTTTCGTTTTTCCTTTCATGCATTGGAGAAGGAAATGGCAACCCACTCCAGTGTTCTTGCCTGGAGAGTCCCAGGGACCAGGGAGCCTGGTGGGCTGCCGTCTATGGGGTCGCACAGAGTCGGACACAACTGAAGCGACTTAGCACCAGCAGCAGTAGGAACATTACCAAAACAAACAGTAAAACCCACTGCCTTTAATCAATGGAAACATAAACCAGGCTTGTCAAAATCATCTCTGGGTCTCTTTTTACACGTGCCATCACTTTCTCTTTACATGAAAGAGAAAATGAATACAGTTATGCTGATCAAATGTTATAATCAATTAATGGCATTCCCCATCCTTGATTAGAGATTGAAAAAGAATATTCCACAAATACCTAAGGAATTTCTACTATAACTTCTTATAAATTAAGAGCCTAAATATCAAAGTGAGGGACTCACTATGAAATTTGTTTCATCCTGTAACGCTCATTTAAGGATGTCTCATCCAGTCCCACAGGGACTAAAGACCCAGACCAAAGTTTAAGTGATGTCCTAGTTAATTCTTCATATAAAGATCAAGCCAAACTACACTGCAAGGGCACACAGGCATGTACACACACTCCTGCCTCAGAACCTCTCGATCAACTAGGTTTACCTGAAGCATTTTGTCAGGGCTGGGCTCGATGCCGGGTGGCATGTTGCTTGGGTCAAAAGCCAACTGTTCAACCTCAGCAAAGTAATTAACTGGGTTCCGGTTTAAGACCAGTTTACCAACTGGAATAAGAGGGTAGTCGTTGTGAGGCCAAACCTAAAAATAATGTCATATTCACAATTACCAGACAACCAACAGAAGGAAATTAAAGTACTCATAAAAATACAGCTTTCAAATACAATGGAGCCAATGATAGTAAGTGAAAATAACATTTTTGAATCTAATAAAATGGTAAGAACTTAAGGTGAGTGCATTGGTTGAATCTTTTGCAACAGTAAACGGGAGTAAATATTGGTATTTTCCCTGGGCAAAAGTACATCATCTCATCAAAATTTGTTCCCTGCTAATAACAATGTATCAGGCCACCCAGATGAACTCAGTAAAGTTATCAAACAGTAACTGGAAGGGAGATGCTGGTGAGCCCTCATTCACAGGCTAGGAAACTCTTAGGTGGCTCCAACTGTTTTGTACACAACTTATAAATGCTTGACTACAAATTTTTTAAATTAGGTGTGAAGATACTTTAAAAAGAAAACAATTTAGTTATTAACTGACTCACCTTGGTAAGATCAAATGGATTAAATGGAAAAGTTTCTGCCTCACTAAATGTCATGACCTGGATGTATAAAGTCCAGGAGGGGTAGTTGCCTGTGGCAATGGCATTGAAAAGATCCCGGAGGCCATAGTCAGGATCTTCGTGGGCAAGTCTTGCTGCATCTTCAACAGAAAGGTTTTTGATGCCCTGATCAGTCTACAGGAGAAACAAAGAAGCTCAAACTGAAACTTATTGGCAAAGTTATCAAACTTCAATCAGTAATTCATTGAGGGATTATGAGTGACACTATCCAAAGACTGGATTTTCCTTGTAACAGTAACTCCTCTCTTCAAATCTGCCACAAATATGAATTTATCAGTAAGAAATTCTATTTGCTTATCCTGATTCTTTTCAATGTCCAGGGAATCTGTCTACACATTTTATATTAAAATTAGTCTTTCTTTCCCTTTATGTATTCCACATTATTTGAATTTTTTAAATTGTTGACATATAGTTCACTTTCAATTTTTCGCTCATATAGAAAATGCTACATTACTGTCTTCAGAAAAGCCAAGACAATTTTTGCTATAAAGTATACACAACACGGAGAAGGCAATGGCAACCCACTCCAGTACTCTTGCCTAGAAAATCCCATGGATGGAGGAGCCTGGTAGGCTGCAGTCCGTGGGGTTGCTGAGGGTCGGACACGACTGAGCGACTTCACTTTCACTTTTCACTTTCACACATTGGAGAAGGAAATGGCAACCCACTCCAGTGTTCTTGCCTGGAGAATCCCAGGGACAGAGGAGCCTGGTGGGCTGCTGTCTATGGGGTCACACAGAGTTGGACACGACTGAAGTGACTTAGCAGCAGCAGCAGCAGCATACACAACATTTAATTTATCATTTTAACCATTTTCAAGTGTTCAAGTCAATGGATTTCTCTGAGTGCATATTGTAAAATAGAGTTGTTGGGTCATATGGTAATTCTATGTTTAATTTCTTGAGGAATCTCAAAACTGTTTTCCAGAGTGGCTACTATTTGAATGTTTATACTCATGCTATTTCAGATCAGAAAAAAAAAATCAAAATATATTTTAAAAGTAAGCAAATGGTTAATAAAATTAAAGGACTTTCCCCCTTTTTTTGCATGAAGTAATTTTTTTAAATTCCCTGTCTTATAATATCTCAAATCAACTACTGAGATTGTGCTCAGCTAGTATCCCTCCACCCCAACTCTCTTCCTTTTTTAATTTTTTTAAAAGAAATCACAGAATCACAGTTTATATAGCTGAAAAGAAATTCAGTATAGCCACTCAAGCAGTTCACCAACTATGAGCAACCAAAAGTACTTTATGGGTGGCCATAAAGTTCATTCAAGTTTTTCCATAAGATGAACCCAACTGAACTTTTTGGTCAACCCAATAGTATTAATATTCTGACTTTCAAACAAGCCATTAAAACCCAAAGATGTTAAGTCACTTTCACCAGAGCTCCTATTATCATCCCATCCTGCTTTTCAAGAGAGTTCCCACCTCTATCTTATTTTGAAAGAGCCCCAATAAGTCAGACACCACGTAAATATTTCCTTCTCAGAAGTCACCACTAGAAGGCTGATTGATGTCTACCACGGAAATCCCAGCTCTCTCTAGCCAGTGGCAAGATTTTTTTCAGCCTGTTAGATCTTCAGAATTAGAATAAGTAAGTCACCATCTGCAGATCACCCAGCTAATACACTAAATTGTACAATATTACTGCAATACCTTTCTGATTTTAACTGAATCCCCTGGGTTTAGAAAAGCATGACCTTAGGTCAGAATAATCCAAATCGATGAATCTATTAGATCCCATGCTACCTCAGAGCCCTTGGCTGAACAGGCCTGTAAGCAACCCAGTCTTTCCAGGGCCACTGACAGCTGGCACTACTACCCAATTTCACCATGACTAAACTGGAGCTCAGAGAACCTTTAATAACGTGCCAAGAGATAATTATCTAGAAGAGGGAAGATGGGAGTTCAGATTGTTCCAACTGCAAAGCCACGACCACACTAGCTGTCCCAGATACAATCACTTAGTCTTGCTCTAAGTGACACTACACTTCTTCTTTTGGCAATTACAAGCCAGTGGGTCAACTGTTTCCTGTAACCGTTCCTTGCCAAAGATTATAGATCCAAGTCATAAATATAAACAGGGGTAACAATTTTCCTGTTTGATATACCCACCTAAGTTGTTCAGATAATGGTTAAAATAGGACAGTAGAAAATAGGTCCTTGGGATATCATTAAGTGGGAGCCTGAATATGTCATGAGTCCATTTCTGTCTCTGCTTATTTTAGCAGCAGTATCTGGAAACAAATTCTTAAGCAACCAGAGGTTTTTTAAATAACCTTCTAAGTTCTCTGGCAATATTACTTATTCTAACCAATGCCAAAGTCATAAGAGAACCCATGAAAACACCTCAATTAAAAGATTCTCAAAATACTCCCCAAAAGTAAGTGATCTGATCTGATTGAAAGGAAATTAAAAAAAAAAAAAAAACAAATTTTGGGCTGGAGGAGCAGCAGCAGGCAGGTGGCCCAGCATACCTCCCCAGCTCCCACTGCTGCCATGAGGAAGATCAGCTCAGAAGTTGGGGAGGGGTGGGGAGAATGAGGAGCCCAAGAAGAAATCTGCAAGGCTGTCAGCTAAACCTGCTCCTGCAAAAGTGGAAATAAAGTCCCAAAAGGCAGCAGAAAAGGATAAATCTTCAGACAAAAACGTGCCAACAAAAGGCTAACGGGGAGGAGCAAAAGGAAAACAGGACAAAGTGGCTAACCAAGAGACTAAAGATGACTTACCTACAGAAAACGGAGACACTGAAAGACGAGGCGAGCCCAGCCTCTGATGAAGCAGGAGAGAGAGAAGTCAAGTCTGATCAATACCACACACCTGGCACTATCAGTGGTCCCTGTCTCCCTTCTTGTACAATCTAGAGGGGTGTTTTTTCAATCAACTATTTGGTAAGTCCAAGTTTCTCAGTAGCTTAAGAAACAGTTTTAAGAAGGAGGGAACCTTAGGACTTCCCTGGTGGTCCAGTAATTAAAAATCCACCTCGCAATGCAGGGGACGTGGGTTCAGTCCCTGATCGGGGAACTAAGATCCCACGTGCTGTGGGGCAACCAAGTCCATCTGCCACAGCTCATGGGCCCACGTACCACAACAAAGTCCCAGCACGGCCAAAGAAATAAATATTTAAAAAAAAAAAATAAGGAAAGTATCCCACCTCATCCAATTTTTTAAGTGTAAATGCTTTAAAAAAAAAAGATCATTTGCTGGTTGGGTATTTTTTGGTATGACCAGAAAATAGGGGGGTACTGAACATGGGAGGCTTTGATTGTCTTGGGTGTCAGTTTAACAACTCCGTAAATGGAGACAGCTTTTCATCCTATAATACAAAGCCTATTATATAGCACTTTGGAGTTAGCTGCGCACTTAAATGTCTTGAACACTTTAAATCACTTCTCCTATGTTGTTTTTTGTAGAGTTATTCCCTAAATAAAGCAAACCACTCCTTGACGTTGGCTCTCCTTGTCAGAATCTTATGTACCCTGTAACATCTTTGGTTGTGGAAGTCCAGTTTTCCTAGTAACTTTGTTAACATGCTATGCACCCTGTAATCTTATGCACCCTGTAACATCTTTGGTTGTGGAAGTCCAGTTTTCCTAGTAACTTTGTTAACACGCTATGAATGACTGAAAATTCAAGTATGTAGTATATATGATATTTAACTGTGAATTAGTGGGATTTATGATATAATAGCATATTAACATTTGAAGATATTGGTACTTGATATCCCGTTAAGGAAAATTTGCCTCCAAATTTTAAGCTAGAAAATCACTGAAATATTTAGAAAAGAATCACAACTACATGATTTTTTTAGATCTTTGGTACATATGTTACAATTGTGTACAAATTGAAATGTCTGTATACTGATCCTCAAAACAACCAATAAGAATCTCAATTATGAAAGAAAAAAACAATTTTTGTTTCCTGAAATTTATAACTGATTTTTTAATGTGTGGTGTTCATAATAAATCCTTAAAAAAATAGATGGATGAATTTAAAAGTGAGGAGAAATATTTTTTGGAAAGATAGCATCAGATGTTGAAAATGAGAAGGAGATTGCTATTACAAACAAGAATGTCCCAATTCTGTCTTAAAGCCCTCCTGGACCCCAAAAGTATCTGTACTCAGAACAGTGTACTCAGGGCTAGGAAAGGCAAATCAAAAACGTAACACTTGACTATTTGTTAATACCTGACTCTAAACTCCAACAAAGAACTCTAGGCTAAACCAGGTAGGAATTTCCTTTTACCTAGCTGGGAGGCCTCTATTATCTCTTTATCTTTGATCTAAAACCTTAGATCTTCCTTCTCCAGGGGAAAAAAATATATATCAATATGCACCTGCCAGCACCAGAAATGTTAAACTAGAGAGCCAGCACAAAATGAGCACTTGCCCAAATATTTATGGCAGAGCTCCCAGGGTCCAGAAAGAAAAAGCTTGACTATTGATAGCAGCTGTGAGCTCTGACCCTCAGCCACATGAAGAGACCAAAGAGAGACTACTTTGTTCTAACTGGGCAGCCTGAGTGCTTACTCAGGCAGTGGCCAATAAGATAATCACAGTCCTAATCAACCACATCGATACTTGTCATTCCTGGGGGTGGAGGTAAGGGAAAGGTGGAGAAGGCCAGGCCTTGATCCTTGCCCAATCCTCAGGAGAAGTAAGGAGACGTGGGTGATAGGAGCCTTCCACCCCCTTCGCCAAAGGTGACCTGTACCTTATAATGGAATTTGCAATAAACTGCCTCTCCATTTGCATTAACCAGTTTGAAAGTATGCGATCCATATCCATTCATGTGCCTGTGTCCATCTGGAATCCCTCGGTCACTGAACAGGAAGGAAACCTAAGGAACAGAAAAATCAAGGGTCAAATTGTTCAACTTAAATCAAAACATATTTTTAAGACAGTCCTAAGTTTCCAGAAAAATTTCTTAATGACATGGAACATACTAGCCAAGTGCTCACAGGAAAGATTGCCATTTGAAAAAAATATCAAACAGAAGAATTTTAAAGCAGAAAGATTACACATAAATCACTAATGTCCTGACTCAAAATTCTATAAAGAAAAGCTAAAACAAATCTGAAAACTAGCCTAACTTGTTCACATTCTAATTTAACAGAAAATTGTTTGGTACTACTTTCCCTCCATTTCCCTAATACAAAGAATTTGACTTCCTACAAGAAACTTTAATCCTTAATACTGTTAAATATCAATTAATAATGGTTTTAGTATCATGTAAGGTCCATGAATGGGGAAAGATGAATAAAATCGTCATTATAAAACTCTTCAAGGACCAAGAAATCTGAGGAAGGCTCCCCGAAAGAAAGTCAAAAATCAACTCCAATAAAATATCCAAAACTGGAGAAAACTATATGAGGCATAATTAACAGTTCCTTATCAGGTAACATAGTGAAAAAAAGAGGCATTCCCACCTGATGCAGAGACTCAGGACGCAGGCTCCAGAAGTCCCAGACCATGTCCGGATCCTTCAGGTGTGTTTGAGGGTTTCTCTTCTGACTGTGGATAAAGGACGGAAACTAAACGGAAAAAGAGGAAAAAATCCAAAAATTAAGTTTACAGGAATTACGGTGTCTTCAGTTCAGTTCAGTCACTCAGTCGTGTCCGACTCTTTGCGACCCCATGAACCGCAGCACGCCAGGCCTATGGCGTCTCATATATGGCCTATCGTTAGGTTTACAGATGATCATTTTGAACAATACAATTTTAAAATTTTAAGCTGCAAAACCCTAAAATGAAATTTACCCTCTACACGTTTTTGAGCAGACTGCCTCTTTTTATTCATTTTCCAAGTGCTATAAGGAAAACTGGATCATTCCCATCAAGTCAGTGAACCCCAAAATGCCAAACTAAGACTTATGATAATTGTTGTAATCTGACCTTATAAAAAGATACTAAATACAGAAAAAAATGTAAAAGGCAATCCAGCCAATCCCAATCCATGTTCTCTTCTTTCTGCTTTTCCCAGGGCTTTTCCTCAAATGCCAATTTACACAGAGTATTTGAAATCAATTTAAATCAACAAATGTCTGCAGAGTGAGAAATAATTCATCACTTACCAATAGAGCATCCCTGATGAAGAAAATGGGGGTGTTATTTCCAACAAGATCCCAATTACCATCTTCTGTGTAAAATTTCACTGCAAAGCCACGAGGGTCACGCACTGTGTCAGCTGAGCCCGATTCTCCAGCTAAAAGATTCAAATGGGGAAAATGAAGCCTCCACTATAGTACTCTGCATCCAGGAAGCCTCAAGTCATAAAAACACTGGGATCTACCCTTCCCAACTTCTAGAAGTACATTAGGTATTTAAGTGCCTGGGTTATTATTTCTACTACCCACCAGCTAACTTAGACTGAAAAAGTAGACAAAGAAATTAGCTGAGAGAAATAAGAAAGTATATATAATGAGAGCTGAAAATATTATCCATTTAATGTAATAAGATAGCTTTGTTCAAACAGGTAATTAAAAATTGAAGTAAAATAAGGGAAGAGAATAATTATGAAGATTAAGGCAGTGAACAAAGAGAATAAGTGAGTTGTCAAAATGATGAGGTTAATATTAAGAAAATGAGTCAAGACAAAAATTTTTATCCTTAATTTCATTTCCTTTTGCATTTCACAGGATTATAAAAATGCACACACAGAGACTAATGCAGAGGCAGAACTAATCAGGCACTGTGGTGTGCTGAGATGCAATTTGATAGCTCTAACTCTGACTAGCTCTGTAACATGAGAAAAATCACTCTCTCAAAAACAGAAATAACCCCACCATGAAAAGCATTAATACATCTACAGATCATAAGCAGGATCAGTATAACACTATCCATGGATGGCACAGAGTTAACCCTCAATAAAGGGCAGTCGGTCTCATGGCTATTGTGTAAGACTACCACTTCATATTCTGTTTGAGGCAATCACTCATAGGAAAAACTCTTTCCAAATGTCACAGAGTTGCAGGTGTGAGCTCTGTATAAGTATGATTTCCTAAGACCTCTCAACAAACAGAATATTAAGTAACTTTCTACATGTCTTAAAATATTTTTTCTACTGTAAAATGTTGCTATACTTTGGAGAAGTGCTTGTTTCCTATTGTCTAGTAAGTTTTTTCTGGAAACTAAGCTACAAATGCCTCAGATAAAATATAGGGTTGAGTCAAGCAACACCAGTAATGGAAACAGACCAACTTACCAACAGTGGAGAAGCGAACTGCAATGGGCGTCCTCTTTCCAATATGCTCAAACACCTTCGCCTTGGAGTATCTGGTAATGTCATGTGTGACCTCAAAGTAGCCAAAAGCCCCTAAGGAGAAAGAATCAGAAATCGGCATCACAAGACTGTCACTCAGGTCACCAGGCCCGCAATAGGTATCTGGGTGACAAGAAAAACCAGTGATTTAGCACCAGCCTTCTGGGAGCTTCCAATGATGGGAGAAGGGGAGATAACCAAACATAAAACGATGAGAGCAAAATGCAAAGCCCTGCTGCCATCTATGGGGTCACACAGAGTCGGACACGACTGAAGCGACTTAGCAGCAGCAGCAGCATCACTCAGGGCTAAGCTGAGAGCTACAGAGCCAGAGCCAAAGAGGAGAGGAGCCAGAGGAACCAGTCAGGGTTGCCAGAAGAACACAGGGTCTGAGAGGCCCTTCAGGTACAAGCAGGATCTAGGAGAGAAAGAACAGGGAAGAGAGGAGGAGAAAACACACGGAAAGGCTGAGCACTTAGGAAGCTCGCCACACAGCCAAACAACAACCTGAACAGATATCAAAGGCATGACGGAAAAGCCCCACAAAAAAAGGTGGGGAAGATACAACAGGAAATAAAGAAATTGGGAAGCCTTAAACGGGAGTCCAACAAAACTTCTTCCTTTCTATTTAGCTTTCTTTTTCTATTGAGGTTTTTTTTTTTTAGATTCACAATATTTAAGTAATTTATTTATTTATCGGCTGTGCCATGCAGACTGTGAGATCTTGGCTCCCCAGCCAGGGACGGAACCCAGACCTCCTACATTGGAAGCCTGGAGTCCTAACTACTGGACTGCCAGGGAAGTCCCTCCTTTTGAGTTTTTAGCTTTCTTTTAAATACCATCTATATCTTTTGTTTCTGTAATAAAAGCAAGATAAATGTTTTACAGAAGTTTTGGACAAAAAGGAAAAATCACTACAAAAATCACTACAGCACATTCACACAACTGTCATTGACTTTGCACAGTTAATTCCAGCATTTATCCCGTTAAGTGCACCGTCTTAACCCAGTTATAATTACAGTATGTCTGTATTTCCATATTTTTCATTTTTACTAAACTGCATAACGGAATAAAAGGAAGATTACCTTTATTTTTAGCAAAATTAAGTATTTCACATGGAAGGTTCAATCCAAGGAAATAACCATCATTTAATTACTGACTCCTTTATTGATGGACATTTTTGCCTTTCTCCAAGGAATGGAAATTTGGCATTTCTCTTAAAGGAACTCTGATCCTTTGAGAAGTAATTTTTAACCCAGGTGTTATGAAACAGTCCTTTCACAGCAAATGAACACAGCTCTCACCTGCTCCTTTGGCGTGCACGACTCTCTCAGGAATTCTCTCCCGGTCAAAGTGAGCCATTTCATCAGTGAAAACCACATCCTGGACAAGCAGCGGCCCTCTGGGCCCTACCGTAAGAAGATTGAGTTTGTCTCCTACTGGATTACCAGCTCCAGTGGTCAGGACATCAGGTTTCTAAATATATGTGAGGGGAAGAGTGCAAGAGAGTCAATGCCATCACACCCTCCGTTTCCACTGTCACAGGGCGCATCATTTTGCATTTTTACATCTTCTACTCAAACTTTTTAAATTTCCTGTTGGAAAAGTACTGAAATGTTACAAAATATGCAGTTTCCTGAAATTTATAATTGGGTCTCAGAAATCCTAAGAAATGCTAAGAAATCTGCTCTCAGGAGCAGGACGATATCTAGATAACTCACCAACTTGCTCCCCCTCTGTTCTAGGTATAGCCACCAGGCTCCACACAGGAAACCCCAGGTAGAAATCCCCCTAAAAGGGATTATATATCATATGCGTTTAACACTGAATGTCCAAACTCATAATGAGAGATGGTCCCCAGGGAAGCTATGCCTCCACCTGCTTTACACAGATTTTCCAAATACTTCCTGACCACCAGACATGTCAAGGCAAGTTACCCTGTACAGTGCAGTACGTTTCTCTCAAGCAATATGTACCAGCCATTTGCAGCATCTCTTCTCAATTCCAAAAACGTCACCAGCTTTTGTCATCACCGAAAATAAACAGTTACTGGTAAGATGGATTACACTATTAATTCTCTAAAGATGCCAAATGTCTATGAGATGAGATAGGTTGTTTTACTGTAACTAAAAATCAGATCCACCCAATTTTCCCATTTCTATTATATCAGGAGCCCTTCAGCTGTCCCTTCTCTAGGATGGGAGCAGCATTTTTAAGCCTCACGTGATCCTGGGCAGCTTCATCTTGCTCCGTGGTCACATTCTACCTATGACAGCAGCCAACTGCCTCTCCCACAACCTTCCCCAGTCCTCCCCTGGCTACTAGCAAGTCAGTCAACTTTTCATCTGCAAAAAAATTAAAATGGCAGGGGAGGTGGGCCAGTGGTGGGGGGGACTTCCCATAAAGGAGAAGAGTATGTGACAGAACGCCAAGCTCGGTGAAAGGAACGGGAAACAGGTCAGGGGGGTCATTTGCATCCCTAATACAGGAAGGCGCTGCTGCTGAGAAACTAATAGACCACATCACAAGCCTCCTCCTCAAGACCAGGTCAGGGTGATAAAGTCAAGAATAAAAACTACGCCCAGAAGAGGCAGATACAGGGCCAGCTGGATGAGGGGATGAGCGAGCTGAAGGACTAAAGAACGAGATGGTCTCGCCTCGTGACAATGAGTCATGGAATCTTAGTGTGGCAATGCTGGAATGCTGCCATCACTGGGCCTCCTGCCCACCCAATGTAGGAATCTCCTCCATGACATCCATCCCCCCGAGAAATGAAACCTGGGTTTGTAGGTCAGTAACATTCAGCATCTCTTCTAATTCCCTGGTCTAATAGATCAACTATCCTCTTTGAACACCTTTCAAAGCCAATGGATATGCAATTTGTCTTTAAAATAAGTGTGGCAGGAAAAGGTTCAACAGTCAGCAAGATAGAATGGAGGTCATGGTCAAAGATCGGGGAGGAAAAGACCCCTGACTTCAGGCGGTGTTTAGGGAGATACTGAATTTAAACAAAGACAAAGAGTATTCACTAGATGAAAAGAAGGACAGAGTATACTCACTGAGATGGTGAGAATGAACAGAGTTAACGCAACGAAGCTTTACTAATAAAGTAAGTGAAGGTGGAGCTGGGAAACGGACATCAAAAGCAAAACTTTAAGAGTCATTTCTGAAAAAAAGCCAGTTCCATGCAGTGAGCACTGCAATTAACCCCAAAATAGATACAATTTGTTTTGATTTTTGTTTAAATCAAACTTCCAGCATTCTAAAACATTTAGAATAATTTTGAACCTGACGCTGGGAAAGATTGAAGGCAGGAGGAGAAGGGGAGGACAAAGGATGAGGTGGTTGGATGGCATCACGGACTCAATTGAAGGCAGGAGGAGAAGGGGAGGACAAAGGATGAGGTGGTTGGATGGCATCACGGACTCAATGGACATGAGTTGGGGTAAACTCCGGGAGTTGGTGATGGACAGGGAGGCCTGGCGTGCTGCAGTCTGTGGGGCCGCAAACATGGCTGAGCGACTGAACTGAACTGAACGTGAAGTAGAAAGCAGTGAAAACCAGCCCTCCTGGGATACAAGCAATGACAAAAATGTCCCAGAACCCCAAGACCTGGAAGATGGTACTTGTTCAGATGAGTACAGTCAGATGAAGCCACTCCCTGCACGTGCTGAGAAAGGCAGAGGTGATGACAGGGGAGGGGAGTGGTAAAGGAAGAAGAGAGACAAAATGAAAAGCCTACCAATAGCAGAGGCAGCAACCGTCTGGCAGTGGTGATGAGAGCAGCGGGTCAGCGGACTGCAGCCAGAGGCCGGGAAAGACAGGGCAGGAGGGAAGAATGACTGGGAGCTTGTCTGTTGGTCAAGGACGTAAAAAGCAGCCACACTGCACCTGGGTCCCATTAGAAGTTCAACAGCCCCACAGCGGACCCCTCTGCAGGCTGGATGGTAGGGGCGGGGCGGTGGGGCAGTGGATTTAGCACAAGGGCCCCTCAGGTGACTCATTTCAAGTCACTCACGCACCAGCCATGGTCCCTGCCCTCCCGGTCCCCACAGACCACAGAGCCTGGCAGGATGTATCCCTGTGACCTGCACACACAAGGGTAGAGGTCTGCCCACTCGGAGGAGGGTAAACAGAGGGCTCCTGAGGACAGTGAGTGCCAGTAAAACCATAATAACCACACCCTGTAGCCCGTGCCCGTTTTTCACAAGCATCAAACAAAAGAAACAACGTCCCGTGATGCAAGTTCTGGGCTTTCTCTAGGGATATGATGGAGGGTGGTTACCACTGGTCCAAAGCTAAGCAGAAAGGACAAACACACAGAATCAGTACAGCTGATGGAACTGTACCGAGTTCCTCATTTCCCTTTGTAACTACCACTTCTCGAGCACTTGCCACATAAAAGGCTTTTTTGTTCTAGCTGTCTTCATTCAAGCCTCCCAACAACCAGTGAGATGAATGTCATTACTTGTTTAGTGGTCGATGCCACATGCTCAGAGCATTTAACTCTATGCAGATTTCTGTGTGGCAGCACACACAAAAGTGTGGAAGGGCAAAGATGTGTCTGCCAACTTGCTGGTTATAGGGGTTTTGTTATTTTAATTTTTTGGCCGCTCCCCGTGACATCTCAGTTCCCCAACAGGGACCGAACCTGTGCCCCCTGCATCAGAAGTGAGAAGTCTTAACCCCTGGACTGCCGGGGAAGGGCCTGTTTTGTTTAACTAATTGCAAGATCACTTTAGAACTAGAATTTTTTTAAGGACAGAAGAGCTCTTCTGTTGCTAGATAATTCTAGGAGCTCCCGCTCTGGGAAAGCAGCATCAGGACCTGTTGATGTGTTTAACATCTTTCTGGCTGCCAATTCCTCATGACAATTGTACATGCTTCTCCTGGACCACTCTTCCTGCCCCACCCACGGCCCCCCACAAGCTGGGCCAAGGGCATCTTCCTGTGCCCCACAGAACAGATAATCTCATTGTCTTCGCACTTTATGGTTTTTTTCTCTCGAGAGTATACTCTTTCTGCATCTAGAGCCCTGCCACAAGTGCACAACCAAGGCTGAGGATTCAACAGGAAAGAATTAAACTATGGACCGCTATGAAATGGCCAAGGAAGATTATTTCTAAAAAGGAGGAGGAGGTAACAATAGTCTATGCCTCTCCCTGCACCTTCCCTCCAAAAAAACAAAAGGAAAATTTCTGAACTTATAGCTCCAAATTCTTTTTTTATTTATTTTTATTTTAGGTGATGCTGGGTTTTCACTGCTGTGCAGGGCCTTTCTTAAGTTGTGTCAAGTGGGGGCTACTCTCTAGTGGTGGTACGTAAGATTCTCATTGATTTAGGTTCTTGAGGTGCCTAGACCTTTCTCTAGGTATTCAGACTTCAGGAGTTGTGGCACACAGGCTTATTTGCCTTGTCGCATGTAGAATCTTCCCAGATGAAGGATGGAAGCCACATCCCCTGTCTTGGCAGGTGGATTCCTAACCACTGGACCACCATGGAAGTCCTGTAACTTCAAATTCTGATGAAAAACTGTTAAACAACCTTGTCATAAAAACTGCTGCAGCAATCAGCAAGAAGTACTTTGGCTTGGTTTAAAGGCTAGCACCATGATTAGAGAGGCTCAAGGTTAAAGTGAAATTCCACTTTGGCTTTTCTGTTTGTATTTTTTGGCTCAAACTAAGACAGGGATGAAGAAATTTTCCTGGGAGGGGTCAAGATGGCTTTCTCTGGTGAAATACTTTGTCAACATCGTTGTCCCTGGTAAGTGCCCTCTGCTCACAGAATTTCCAAGAACTCACTAACTATTGTAGGCTTCTTTTTTTTAATTGAAAAAGAGGGGTCATACAAACTGTCCCCAGCTTTCAATCCCAATAGAGTCATAATGTCAGCTTTATATTCTCAGAGATCAGTAAAGAATATACCTAGCATTTTCTAGCAAATCACTGCCTACAATGCACCCCGTTCAGAAAACCAAAGACTGCCTTGGTCCTCAAGTTTCTTGGTGGGGGGAGTTGGAATGACAGTGCGGTGGTGTTCCAGGCCTCCTACCCTGATGCAAGGAAGTGGGGAGACTTCCCCTTGTGGGGCAGTTTGGGAAAGGGACCCAGGCCTACACAGGGCCCCACGCTCTTCCCTTTGGAAGCCAGTGGCCACAGGCAGCATCCACTCCTCTGGTAGTCTCCAGAGTTGCCTAAACACAAGGCGTAAATGAATTCAAATCAGGGGAACAGTCTCAGCAGGCCCTCTTTGCCAAAACTCCTAAGCCACATTCTCCAGTTAGGCCTCAGCTTATAATGAAGATGATGCCTGCATCTCCTGTCATCCCCCTGTTTCTTTCTTTGCCTCTCTCTGTTTAGGGGTGAAAGGCCTTACTGGACACACTCAAGCTTCAGAACAACAAATATCAGCTTGCTCTGCAGGCACTGTTCCTTACTCTACTCAGGTTATCACATCTAGTCCACCTCTCCAAGGTAAGGACTGTGAAAATCTCCACTATACAGAAGAGGAAACTGAGGCGTGGACAAGTTATACAAGCGGCTCAAGGCTACCCACCTAAAACGGGGCAGAAGCAGAGTTTGAACCCAAGCAGACTGGCTCAAGCACCCAAATCTAAAGCACACACCACAGCGCCTCTCAGAACAGCACAGGTTACGTCTCCTGCACATATTCTACAGGCTGGGTAACTGACATGTTAGTTTACACACATGTTTTACATAAATTAATTCTCACAGCAATACTGCAAGGTAAGGAGAATTATTATCCCATTTTCAATATGGGAAATGAACGGGGAGGGAGGTGAAGTAACCTGCCCAGCGGTCAAGCCTCAAGTTGAACCCTGTTTGATTGTAAAGCTTGACCCCTCACTGATTCACTAAACCACTGTAAACTTCGTTTAAAAGTACCCTAAGGAAAAGATAGATGGACTTAAGAGACATATCAATCAATGCCGTGTGTGAATCTTATTTGCATCTAGATTTGAACAAAGTGTTAAAAAAAAAAAAAGAGAGAGAGATAGACAATGTCAGGGATCCTCAAGACCTCCCCTGGGTGATTCTCTAGAACTCACAGAACTCAGCATCTAGCCATCCTCAGGTCATAATTTACTACGGCATTTAGACACGAAACAAAATAAGCAAGGAGAAAAGGCTCCTTAAGTCAGAGGAAACCAGCAGAAGCTTCCAAGAGTCCTCTCCCAGTGGAGCCACACAAGCCTAATTCCTCCAGCAAGTCATGGCAACCCACATGACTGTTCTGCTGTTCCGTAAGGGAGCTTGTTAGGGGGGAGAGTCGGTGGGACAAAAATTCATTATTGAAGCTGACAGACAAAAGCTTGGAGCTTCATTATACCATCTTTTCTGTTCAGCTCTGGTTTGAAATTTTCCACAATATAAAGTGTGGGTTGTTTTTCGTTTTTTTGTTTTTCCATGAAGAATCAAAGACCAATGTTGTAGAAAAGAAGCATGGGAGAAGCTGAAACAAGGGACAGAAGTAGAGGGCTGCATCATGCACTAGTGGTTACCCTGGGCAGGCTTTGTGTTAAACACTCTTCCTACATCAACACATTCGGTCAAGACAAAGAACAGGCAAGTTCAGCACCGTACTCAAAATATACAGCAGACCAGGTGATTAACGCTGGCTTCTTCCTGGTGGTGATTTAGTCACTAAGTCATCTCCGATTCTTGCAACCCTGCAGACTGCAGCCCATCAGGCTGTTCATGGAATTTTCCAAGAACACTGGAGTGGGCTGCCATTCCCTTCTCCAGGGGATCTTCCCAACCCACGGATCGAACCCATGTCTCCTGCATTGCAGGCAGATTTTTTACTGAGCCACAGGTTCCTGCCCAGAGAGGGCTTATTGTCACTAGAAAACATGGAGAATCCTAACTTCCATGCAGGTCATTTACTCTTAAATTCTGAATTCAATAGGATGTGCTTTTTCTGTCTTAAAACATCGGAAGGATTAGAGAGTGACTCACCTCAATACCACATCACACTGAGGGGGTTCTCTAACACAAAAATCGGTGAACTGACAACACTGGGAAACGTTTCTGACTGCCTTAAAGACTAAAAACTATGCTTTCTGGGCTCCAAGTGGTGACTTCATCACCAGGATATACTTCATCTTGTAAGCTGACTTCACCATGATTAAGCCACCAGGTGCCTCAGTATAAGTCAAGAACTGTTGGTCATTCTAAGTGCAAGAGGGAAGAATGAGTTCTTGTCCTATTTTACTCATTGTCTAAGTTATTCTATACCATCCACCTCTAGAAGTGCCATTCAATAAAAAATTGAATAATATATAATGGAAAAAAATTAAATCCAATAAATGTAAGAAAAAATCAAAATGTGTTCTTCATTAAGAACCAAATGGGCCCTGTTGGTACCAAACAAAGTATACTAAAGTATACGTAGTGAGAGTGACAATAGGCTTCTCAACACTGTGCTAACTGCTATGGAATATGGCCTTAGGCTGACAACAATGCACTGGGCAAGGAACAATAAGATCTCACAGGCAAGCAAAGAACTGCCCTTCCCTGGTAGCTCAGATGGTAAAGAATCTACCTGCAATTCAGGAGACCTGGGTTCGATCCTTGGGTTAGGAAGATCCCCTGGAGAGGGGAATGGCAGCCTACTCTAGTATTCTTGCCAGGAGAATTCCATAGACAGACCATGGAGTCACAAAGAGTCAGACAAGACTGAGCAACTTTCACAAACAAGGCCATTGGTGTCAAAGTGAACCCTGTGAGGGCAGAGGGAGCAAATGCCTGAAGAAAATTAAAAAATGATTCCAAGGATCCCAGGGAAGACAACTAGTGGGTAGTTTTTTTGTTCTTTTTGTAGATATTAATCCACCTTTATCAGTAATCACTTTTTTTTTTTAAGTAGGTCTGGATGAGCTCTATCAGCTGTTTTTTTTTTTAAACAAAATTTATTAAAACACAGCTGATTTACAGTGTTGTGTTAGTTTCAGGTATATAGCAAAGTAATCCTGATAGATATTTTAGATTCCTTTCCATTAATCATTATTACAAGATATTGTGTATAGTTCCCTTATGCTGTACAGTAGGTTCTTGTTGGTTATCTGTTTTATTTATAGTAGTGTGATATGTAATCCCAAACTCCCTATTTATCCCTCCCCCACCACTTTCCCCTTTGTTAACCATAATTTGTTTTCTATGTCTCTGAGTCTATTACTGTTTTGTAAATAAGTTCATTTGTATCATTTATTTTTTAGATTCTAGTGGACAGTATTTATTCGGGGGGGGGGGTTGCCTTTTACAAGGAAGATAAATGTCAGACTTCAAGGTCACATGGTTGGACCGCTAAGCACAGACTGATTGAACACACCTCTTCCCTCACCCTAATGGGAAATGTTTACTTTTCAAGCAAGGTTCTTTTGTATTATTTTGTACAAGAGGAAACATGTCCCAGTAGCTGCTCACATTGTTTTCTTTTCTCCTTGGTGAGTTGTCTATGTTTCCAGATATGGTCAAAATACACTGCTACTGGTTTTCAATAATCAGCAAACAATCAGAATAATCCTACTGAGAATAAAGCCTTGAAAATACACGGAATAGCTACTGAGACTGCACTGAGTATTGCTCTAGTCCTTTAATTTTTCAAAAAAAAAAGTAGGGAGTAAGAGGAGAGAAAGGCTCAAAAAATGAAGGATGACTGATCCACTAAGTAAAAGATTCCTTTACTCTTAGCAGAAGAAACTACAGCAGTCACAGTACTAGAAAGAAAATGAACAAAAAAGGTGGTTTCCACAAGAAATGAAAACACATGTGCAAAAGAAGTTATTCAGTCACCTGTTCTCCAGCCCCCTGAATGTTGGCAATGTTACGTCAGTGCAGCTATTACCAAGTTTACCCTAAAAAAAAATACATAAACCCTCAAAGGTTCTGTCTTATGACTCACTGACAGGAATGGATGGTCTAAAACCCAACTTCTCTTCCAAGTAATAAGGAACTGTTTAAAAAGGAAAGGCTAGAAATGCTCAAATTCTCCAGTTTTTAAGGGATCAGAGGCTACTAATTACCTTAAGTTTCCCACAGGAAGAGACAATGGCATTCTAAGCAATAAACAAAGTTTCCATCAAGTTCCATTCAGAGGGACTGGAAATACCTGGAGAAACACCTCCCTTCCCTAAACCTACTTTGAGACAAAGAAAAATAAAGATTTTTAGGAAGATCCAAGTCATACCTATGAACGTATTTGATTTGTCACTCGCCTATTAAATTTCACAAAGGTCCCAATTCACTTGTCAGCAATGAAACATGCCCACAAGGAGAGACGCCCCATAAATTGTTTTCATGCTGGCTGACCTCTGTTCCAAAGGAGGAGACACCCAGCACGACATTCAGCATCTGGTTTTTGAGGGAGGAGATGGCAGGGTGCCCTCCATCAGCAGTTCTGCAACTTAAAGCACTCACAGTCCAGAACAAATATAAACAAAGTGGGCGGTGGAAGGCAAGATACTGATGCAGAACTGCCCACTTATTTTTTTAAAAAGCACTTGCCAAGCAAATGAAGATTTGGAAAAAAAAATAATAAATACTACACTTTACTGTCATAAATTTCTAACAGAAAGAATATTTGAAAAGTCCAACATACCCTTGTGAAAGAGATTATGCCTGTCTGCCCATCACCACATCAGAAGAAAATGGCTAGAGAGATTGTCACCACATGGAAAGTATGTTTGGACACAATGTAGAAGGGTTGGCGACCTGGGTGCAGAGGGAGACTGTCACCCAGCCTCGCTGACAGCGGGTACAGCCATGTGACAGGATTCTAGACAAAGGAATGCAGGCAGAAGTGACATACACCACTTCCAGCCTGGCATCTAAACCTCCCACATACTCTCCTCCACACTCTTAATCGTCTGTGACTAGACAGTGATGTAGAGGGCGACATTAAGAATCCATGTGTTGACCCAGGAGCAGCCTCCTGCAGCCTGCAGCCTTGGGTACCTGTGGGCTGCCGAGGACTCACTACCTCCTTCTTCAACCTCAAACCATTTTGGCTAATCATGTAAGACAGAAATAAACTTCTAATATGTTTATGCCATTATACACGTTGGGATGTATTATTACAGCATGGAGCCCATGCGTGACTGTACTTAAGACATGGGCTATGAATCAAGGATAGTAAAACAAACAATCCAATGTTTTAAAAGAGAAAAGATCTGAACAAATCCATTAAAGAAATACATATGTGTGTGTTAGTCATGTCTGACTCTTTCTGATCCCATGGACTGTAACCCGCTAGACTCCTCTGCCCATGAATTCTCCAGGCAAGAATACTGGAGTGGGTTGCCCTTTCTTCCTCCAGGGGATCTTCCTGACTCAAGTATCGAACCCAGATCTCCTGCATTCCAGGCAGATTCTTTAGCATCTGAGCCACCAGGGAAGAAATACCGTATACCAATGGTCAAATATGCACATGAAAAGATGCATCACTGGTCATCAGGGCAATGCAAATATCACTTCTTATTCACCAGAAAGGCTAAACTTAAAAGAATGACAATCCCAAAGGATGGCAGGATGTGGACCAATGTAACTCTCAAACACTGTTGACAGAAGTATAAAATGGTAAACCACATCAGGCTTAGGAGTTTCTCATAAGACATTCCCTTACCTTATTCACTTACTCAGCAATTCTATTCACAGGCGTTTTTTAAGAGAAATAAAAGGATATGTGCACAGAAAGACTTGTATAAGACTCTTTATAGAGACTTAATTCATAACAGCCACACACTGGGAATAGTCTAGGTGCCCAACAACAGGATAAGCACACAGTGCTGAAATCAGACAATGGACTACTGCTACTCAGCAATACATGCAATGACAGGAATGAATCCGAAAACTCTTTTTTTAATCTTAAAACATATTTGCTGAATGAAAGCAGTGTTACACAAAAAGTACCTAAATCAACGGTTAAAAAGCAAAATCATCAGTGGTTGTCTGGAGCAGGACTGCAGGAGTAGCAGGGAAAGACAGAAAACAGCATGAGGGAACATTCCAGGGTGATGAGAATCTTCCACATCTTGATAAAAGAACCGGATTTGCAGGTGTTTGTATTTATCAAAAGGCACAGATTGGTGCACTTCATATTTGTATATTTTTGTATACAAGTTTTGCTTTAAAAACATAAATAATGAATTCTGGTAATTTGCATCAAGTCTACTGATGTCTACAACATACTCTGAAGTGCCCCTCCAAAACATAGGTTAAGGGATATATGAAGGGACAGACAGATATGGAATAACATGTTAAAAGAAATTTTTTACAATGTGGTGGGTATATAGGCATACACTACACAATTTTTCTCACTTTTCTGAATGTTTGAAAATTTTCCAAAGAAAGCATTGGAAAATTACAAAGAGTATGTGACAGATGCAAAATTCCTTTGGGAAGTGGGCAGTCTCCTCATAAAAATAAGCAGTTTTCACTCAGAGCAGCTCAAGTAAGGAAAAACAAGACACCAATGTGACTGCCAATCAGGACAGTGTAAACAGTGTACTGAGATGCATGGGCAGAGGAGACACAAGTATTTCAACTAGGAGTCCCCAGATTATAGATGCGCTTTGCAGACCAGCTGTTTCTCACATAGGTGACCATGTAGGGCAAGTCACCAACAAGATCTTAATGATTTAACAACAGTTAACAATTCTCCCAAACAGTGACAAGGCAAGCTAGTCTCAAGGGAGTCCTTTCAAAAGAATGAATTTTGTTTTATAAGAAACTCATTTGCCCATATTTTTCCAATTCACCGAGTATTCATGAAAGCCTCCATGTGAACCAAGATGCAGCAACCACGGGGTATACAGAGTAGAGTACTGGCTCTAGGAAGCAGAGTTCTAACCTTGACTCTGCCACTGACTAGCCACTTGTCCTAAGTCTCTCTGGTTCACTTTGACTAAGAACTCACGAAAAGCCAAATACCCTAGTAGCACATAATAAGGAACAAAATGAGAAAAGAGATTTTCCAGGCCCTCTAAAGAAAATGGCAGCCTTCTCACAAACAGGGAACTACAAGGCAATCCATGAGCACTCAGCTTTAATACTAGTTCACGAACACTAACCCGGTTTTAAGGAAGAGCACTCACCGGGTACTCTGTCACTACCTAGACGGGTGGCATGAGGTGGGAGGGAGGTTCAAGAGGGAAGGGACATATGTTTGCCTATGGCTGATTCATGTTGATGTATGGTAGAAACCAACACAATATCGTAAAGCAATTAGCCTCCAATTAAAAATAAATAAATTTTAAAAAGAAGAAAGAACACTAGACAAGATCAGGAAAGCATGACTCTAGTCCTCTCTCTGCCATTAACCAGCCGCCATGGGAACTGGGCAAGTTCCAAAGACTCTCTAGGCCAATTTGACAAAAGAAGACTCAAAACAGAAGTGCTCCCATCCCACCCAACCTGCTCAGAGATGCCCTTTAATGCTCTGCATCCTTGGGGTACAGGCCAGGAATGACTGGTCAACCACTACAGGGCTGAATTCCTACTCAGCTGTAAAGTTCTTGATCAGATGTCACCTGCTTTGAGAAGCCTGCCAACAGGGTCAGTCACTCCCTTTACACTCAGCAGATAACCTATATTAGTGCCCTGGCCACGTTGGAAGGTAACCATCTATTTACCTGTCTTGTCTCCCAAACTTGACTTCGAGCTTTCGGCCTCACTGGAATTTGTTCCACTTGCCCCAGCGCTGTGCCTAGCACGTGCTGGCACTCAAAGCGTAGGTGTAAATAAATGCATTAATTAATCACTAAGGTCACTTCTAGCTCTAAAATGCTAGACGATGTTTTTAAGTGCAAAAGAAATCATGGGTGTGCAAATCTTTTTATTTAGCTGTTTAATGCTGTATGTGTGCTTCCCTGGTGGCCCAGATGGTAAAGAATCTGCCTGCAATATGGGAGACCTGGGTTCCACCCCTGGGTCGAGAATATCCCCTGGAGAAGGGAACGGCAACCCACTCCAGCGTTCTTGCCTGGATAATTCCATGGACAGAGCAGTGTGGTTACAGAGTCGGACACGACTGAGCAACTAACACACAAACAATGCTTTATGTTCAGTGCTGGGGACATGGAGATGATAAAACACGTTCCCTGCCCACAAGACACCCCCCACCCCAAACACGAAAGCTGGCAGCTATTGTTTGAGCGAGGACAAAGCTAGAGCCTGCTCCCACTTCCCCCATTACTTCGTTTCTTGCAGCTGCAGCTCTCTGCCTCTTTCCCCATAAGCCTTCACTGCTGCCTCACTGCGACCTCTGTCCCAGCTGGCAAAGGCGCAAAACTGTAAGCCAACCACCCACGACCTGCAGCCTACCACAAATCCTGCAGGACCGCTCCCCCCGGGCCCAGAACCCTCTCCCCTCCCGCCCGCGAATGTAACAGTCCAACCAGACCGAAAGGAAGCACACGCACACCCCTAGCCCCGCCGTGATCGGTGGTACAGCCCTCCCTCCCCGGAACCTCCGCGCTGGGGCAGCAGGGGCCGTTACTCGAGGACACCCAGCTTCCTACGCGGACCGCAGGGCCGGCTCGGGGGAGCGCAGGGTGTACCTGCGCGGCCCTCTGCTCCTTCCAGTGTTTCATCTGGTCGCTGGCTGGATCCCGGTTGTCCGCCATGGTGTCCGAGTGGCGCCGCAGATCTGCAGGTGGGCTCGGCTCACGCGTCCCCAGCGCCGCAGCTGAAATAGGCGACCTCAGACTCCGCCACTCAGCTCCCCTCGTCCCGCCCCCTCTGCAGGACCGCCACCTGATTGGCCGCCTGAGCTCCAGGCGGAATGGGATTGGAAGCCAAATGGGGGCGGGGCTGAGGAGCAGGGACTCCGGGGGAGGAGAGGCTGGGGAGAGATAGGAAAAGGAACGGCACCTCCTCACCTTCGACCCCCAAACCCCAGATTAACAATTTAGGGTTGGACCTCGCATACCCGGATGTGACTGTCTCCTCGGCTTATCAATATCCTTCAGGGTGCCCTGGGAGGTGGCGGTTGGTGGACTGTCAGTTTTTTTGAGGGAACGCTTAGGCCCTGCTGGGTGGGGCTTTGAACTCTGTTAACATGCTCTCAGCTCTTAAAAAAGAGAGAGAAAGAAATCCAGGGTTGAGTTCCTCTGTGCAAAATGAAGTTTTGTCATGCTCTGATGTTAATAATTTTGTTTACAACTGAAAGGATTGGTGGAATTTGGAATAAATGCAAACACTGATTCTACATTTAAGTGTGACCAGTGATCACACTCTCAAATGTCGCATAATTTTTTCTTTGTCAAAGATTAGAGATGACATGTATACGCTGCTATACCATGACACATATACATTTAAAATGGTTAACCAACAAGGATCTGCTGTATAGCCCAGGGAACTCTGGTCAATGTTATGTGGCAGTCTGGATGAGCCGGTAATCTGGGGGAGAATGGATAGGTGTGTATGTGTGGCTGAAACTCTTTGCTGTCCACCTTAAACTATCACATTTTTGGTTGGCTTTACTCCTATATAACATAAAAAGATTTTAAAAAATAAAAAGCACAGAAAAGCGAAATATTTGCAAGTTCTAAATCTTAATAGTCTAAAATACATAGGACAAAAACTCAGTCCTTTAGATTCCCTTTTTGGTTTAAAAGATCCCCTTTTTTGAGTGTCTGGTATGTGTTGGACATTGCTGATGGTTGCCAAACTCTACCACTGAATCTTCACAATAAAAAGAATATAAAGGTCAATGAAGTCTCCCCACCATGACAGAGTATAAACAAGCATGAAAAGGTTGGCTTACTCCTGATGTAGAATAACTAACTAAGTTAAATAAGATGTCCAAACCCACTATTTATTAACAGAAATGCTGCCTTAGAGTTTAGAAAATGTCTTCCATAAGTCAGTGTGACTAATTTTTGAGGTGTTTGAGCAATGCATTTGAATAAGTGAAATAACAATATATTTGGTGATATTCCAGAAGAAAATTGCTCAAGAGTTCAACAGTGCAAAAATGGCTTATTCTATGAAAATATCTTCAATTGGTGTTTTACTCTTGTCAAGACATTTTAATTAGATAAAGTGTGAAAAGAGACTTGGTTATACCCAGCCAGAGAGATTGTCTACAAAGTCTGAGACTTGGCATAGTAAAGCTGGGGGAAAATGGTCCTCCTAGACCTCAACAGAGATGTGTACTCCTACAACTTCTCATCCTAAGGCCACATTACAGATCATTCTTCTGCTGTGTGAACCTCCCACTCATAGGGCATCACATTTGTTCTTCGGATCTTCCCTCCCCTAGTCATTTCCATCCTCTTGTGGTCAGGAGTGCCTTATTCCAGATAGGCTGCCATTCTTTTCTTTTACTTCTGGTTCATATCACTTTTTATGCTTGAGCTTGGTCTTAGAAATATTCGCATACTCTTGGGAGTCTAGTTCAGTCACATTTGTATGAAAAAAAAAGGATTTTTGTGGTTAGAACTGGAAATCTAACCACTATCTATACCATTATTTGCATGAGAATAAGTCTTTCAAGCTTAAATTAAGTAGAAGGAACTAGGGAGGGATACCAGAAATTTTTTGCCAAGTCACATTATGATCATTGGATCTATTAAAAGACCCTGATGCTGGGAGAGATTGGGGACAGGAGGAGAAGGGGACGACAGAGAATGAGATGACTGGATCACTGACTCTGTGGACATGAGTTTGAGTGAACTCCGGGAGCTGGTGATGGACAGGGAGGCCTGGTGTGCTGTGATTCATGGGGTCACAAAGAGTCAGACACGACCGAGCGACTGAACTGAAGTGAACTGAAGGAAGAAAAGAAAACATAGTGCCCATAGAGAACTTTCAAGTATTTATGTACATGATTTATAGAATGATGTATGTGATTCCTCCAGTGGGTCTATGTAAATATCATCTCCTGTACCTGCTGATTTATGTGTCTCCTTATTTTATTTTAAAGACACTTTGTTTCCTGGGCCTCAGCTGCTTAGTGGTAGGACCTTTCTTCCTTTTTTTCTTTTGGCTGCACCACATGGCCTTAGTTCCCCAACCAGGGATCAAACCTACACAATGTCTTAAAGTGGTAGGACTTTTGATTCTTTCTCGTTTTCACTGGGAATTGGATCAAATGCAATCTCTCTCCAGGTCATCATTTTGTTTATCTGCTTCTCTTGAAAAACAGGCGTTTTGTTTGTTTGTTTGTTTGTTTGCTACTCCAGATTTACTCTCCATCCTTTTTGATTCTAATCTGTACTCCAGGAATCTTGACTTTTATCATCTGCTTGGCCCCTGCCTTCTTATTGAGTTCAGCCAATGGTGGGCTGGCATGTGATCAGAGCTTAGGCGGAGTGAGTGAGTGAGTGAAGTCGCTCAGTCTTGTCCGACTCTTTGCGACCCCGTGGACTGTAGCCCACCAGGCTCCTCCATCAATGGGATTTTCCAGGCAAGAATACTGGAGTGGGTTGCATTTCCTTCTCCAGGAGATCTTCCTGACCCAGGGATTGAACCCAGGTCTCCCGCATTGCAGGCAGACGCTTTAACCTCTGAGCCACCAGGAGAAAAGAGGGACTAAGTTATTTGTTACATTAGCTCCAAAGCTGGATTTACCACAAAGTTAGTGAAGCTTAAATTTAGAGTTCCTTACCTACATGTGTTCCTTCCAAACTTTTGGGAGGAGTCCTCATAAAATGCTTATGTGCATTTTTATGAGTCTTCATAAAATGAGTGAACTATTTAACCACAATTGAATATAACCATCATCTTTTCGATTCCAAATTCCCCTTCACCACATTACCTTTCTTATCAAGTGCCATTGGAGTGACTGTGGTTATTTTTGACATCCTGCTAAGGAGACATTGAGTTGGGGATTATTTAATTGAGTTTAGTGGAATACAATTGACTTGCAGTCTCTTCCGTGTGTAGTTAGTTATTGTTCATAAAGTTTCGCAAGCTAGAGAGTGGCAGAGTTATGTCTGACTCTGATACCGAGTATCTCTGTAGCCTTTCCTCTGTCTGGTGAGCATCACTGAGCCTTTAATTCTTCTTTCTAATGCACAAAAACCCATGCTCAGCCTCTTACCAACATCTGACCCTCTTTTCTCACCTCCCCTATCAAACTCCAGCATTTTGTTGTCTTGTCACTCGGTTTTATCTCCCACCACTGCCTTACCTGTTCTCCTCTCTCCACTAAGCTAAGATTTTTTTTTTTTTGGCCTTGCTGCATGGCTTTCAGGATCTTAGTTCCCTGACCAGGGATTGAACCCAGGCTGCGGCAGTGAAAATGTGAAGTCCTAACTACTGGATCACCAGGGAATACCCTATAATTCTTCAATTTTAAATAACATTACCAGTGATAAGGTATAAAGTCAAAATAGAAGTTTTCTAAACTATAACAAACACAAATTTTGATAAACTATGATAGAAGGAAGATTGAATTGCCTTTCTATTCTCTCTATTGAAAATTTTTACCTCTTTTGGTGATCAAAAAGTATGCAGTCAAAATGGAAAAAAAAAAAGTATTTTAGAGATATCTCAGGCTGCTAATAAAGTATTATGCTGTTTTGGGGGAATTTTGTAATGTTTTTATGGTAGTTTTTTGATTATTCAAGTTTGTAAGTTGTGATTTTTTTTTAACCATTGTCGATAAAGGCTGATTTTTGTACCTAAGTATGCGTTCTTTTCTTTAAAGAGACAGTGCAAATTATACATATAAGCTTCGAATCCCACAAAATTGGAATCCACTCTTAGTAAGCTCACTGCCTGCCTACCCTGCCATGATTCCTTGATTCGCTGGAAACAGCCGTGTCTTACAGCTATAGGTATAATTGGTTCCAG
Organism: Moschus berezovskii; assembly: GCF_049115385.1. Lineage (NCBI taxonomy): Eukaryota > Metazoa > Chordata > Mammalia > Artiodactyla > Moschidae > Moschus > Moschus berezovskii. Next base: position 69,275,010 of record NC_142473.1, on the reverse strand, counting down.
AAACCACTCTTTTTCTTTGCCTCTTCAGACGCAAGAAGGACACACAGCCTACCTGCAGTCACAGATGCTTCCCCCTTTTTATATAGTCCTTTCATGAAAATTCCCACAATTGTCCCTTCAGATTGCGCTGTTTTTTTGCAGGGATTCTGACTGATACAACTCATAAAAAACAAAACAGTGTGATGCATTGTATCTTATTTCATTTTTAAATTTATTTTTTACTCAAGTACAGTTGATTTACAATGCTGTGCTACTTTCAGGTGTCCAGAAAAGTAATGTACATAATTTATATATATGTGAGTGATGTTGCTCAGTCGTGTCTGACTCTTTGTGACCCCATGGACTGTAGCCTGCCAGGTTCCTCCATCCATGGCATTTTCCAGGCAAGAATACTGGAGTGAGTTGTCATTTCCTTCTCCAAGAGATCGTCCCCACCCAGGGATCGGACCCGGGTCTTCCGAGTTGCAGGCAGACTCCTTACCATCTGAGCCACCAGGGAAGTCCTTTACATATATATATATATATATATATATATATATATATATTCTTTTTCAGGTTCTTTTCCCTTATAGGTTATTACAAAATATTGAGTATAGTTCCCTGTGCTATATAGTAGGTCTTTATTGGTTGTCTGTTTTATATATATTAGTGTATGAATATTAATCCCAAACTTCTAATTTATCCCTCCCCATTCCTTTCCCTTTTCCCCTTTGGTAGCCATCTGTTTGTTTTCCATGTGAGTCTACTTCTGTTTTGTAAATAAATTCATTGGAATCATTTTGTTTTAAATTCCACATATAAACAATATCATATGATATATATCTTTGTCTGGCTAACTTCAGTGTGATTCATTTTAAAGGACACTTTCTGAAAAAAAAGAAAAGGACACTTTCTGGAGATATTATAGTCCTGTATTGCTCAATATTTATCAACCAGTATGGTGTCCAGCTTTTGACCTTAGCACCCATTTAAAAATTATTGAGGACTCCAAAGAGCTTTCTTTTGTTAATATTGGAAATATATATGTGTATATGATTAGAAATTGTAACTGATAAATTTTAAATCTTTAAATATTATTTTAAAATAAAAACAATAAGCCCAATATATGTTAACATAAATGACGTATTGTAAAAAAATAACCATATTTTCAAAAAATTAGAATATGTTTTACATTTTTGCAGATCCTTTAATGTCTGGCATAGAAGACAAGTAGATTCTCATATCTGCTTTCACATGCCGTCTGATGCAATATCAGATAATGCAACTTTTGGAATACTCCCCTCTACACCCAGGAGAGAAATTTCTGGACCACATATTGAGAATCACTGGTAAAGAAAAATGGACTCTTATTTAGAAATCAAAATCCTTGGGTTTTATTTCTGACATCTCCTAGCAATGTGGTCTGCAGTAAATCAGTATTTAACTTTTTTAGAATATGGTTTCCATGTCTACAAAGTGAAACATCCAAATAGAAAAACCAAGACTATTACTAATATCAAGATTCATCAATTTGTGGCTTGTTTATGAAAAGAAATAATAGCTGTCTTCGAGTCACTTCAGAAGATAGCTAATGAGATGTCAGTAAGCTCCATGGTAATACTCATGGAAGCCAAGTTCCATGGTGTTGAACCTCACTTCTGAAGGCACATACCAGAAAAATAAAGAAGGAAAAAAAATTATAATATGTCTAATTATGACTTACTTTTTGATAAAACAGTATGCACATTGGAACTCTCAATGCTGCCAAACATCATTTAAGATAGGGCGTGATTATGAGGTAACTTCCTGGGAAAATTACAGCAATGGTTTCCAACCTCCATTGGCTGGGAACTGAAAGAACTGCAAGCATGTGACCAACCTCAAAGATACTTGACACAAGTGCTTCAAGCTCGGAAACAGAAAACTGTGGACAAAACAGTATTATTAAACACTGATGGCAGAAGTTCTCATATTTTTGAGAACTGAGTTTAGGAAAAACAATCCCTCCACTGCTTACTGGCTGAGCTGAACTAAGGGCAGAGTTGGCTTTTGTAACTCTCCCCACCCTTTCTGGAGCATGACCTGCCCATTGGGCGGCTTTATGATAGAACATCCAGTTAAACTGGCTCCCTGGGGGGTGGGGCTGAGGCTGCACTTTGTCAGCCTGAGAGTAGTGTGCACCAAGGACACATCCCTGCCTTTCCTTAATTCTTCCTGGGCCTTGGTCTTATATCTGGACACCCCCCCGAAACTGCCACTGACATGCAGGTGGTGATGGTAGTAGGAGCCAGGAGGAAGGAGGAAGAAAGAGTATCAGAATGCACTGAGGAAGTCAGTTAGGAGGAGAAACTTTAATACAATAGGCATCTGTTCCATTGAGAAAAGACTTTTGTTTAAGGTATGGAGCTTTCGGTATAAGTCATAAAATGATCTAACCTGTAGATGGTAGGCTGGAATATTAAAATCCTCATCCCTTACATCAGTGAAAGCTGTCACTGCAGAATTTAGTTCCCTTTGTGGTTCCCCCAAATGTGCACCAATTATTAACTTTTAGATTTATAGCTTAAGAACGGTCAGTAGAGCTAGCTCTGAATTGAAAATCGAAATCTGCCTGCTGCTAAGCCCTCAGCTGTTTAACACTCAACAGGTTTTTATTGGGTATCAATAAAACCTACACAGGCTCTGGGGTTCAATAGTCTATAAATTATCATGGTCCCTGTCCTATGGACCTATCTTCTAATCTTTCTCAAGTTAGCAAGATCACAGTTTCAGGAATTAGTTAATCAACTGTTCTGAAAGGAAGGAATTATCCAACCTCTACAAATTAGCAATTTAAAAATAAGGGGTTAAAATCCAAAATGCATAAGGAATACTACGACTCAATAGCAAAAAAACAAACAAAAACCAAATAAGCCAATTTAAAAATGGGCAAAGGACCTGAATAGACATTTTTTTTTCCCCAGAGAAAACCTACAAATACAAACAGGTATACAAAGAGATGGCTTCCCTGGTGGCTCAGTGGTAAAGAATCCACCTGCCAATGCAGGAGACTGGGGATCAATCCCTGGGTCAGGAAGATCCCCTGGAGAAGGAAACGACAACCCACTCCAGTATTCTTGCCTGAGAAATTCCATGGACAGAGGAGCCTTGCAGGCTCCATGTGGATGAAAGAGTCAGACAGGACTTAGTGACTAAACAACAACAATATAAAGAGGTACTCCACATCCCTAATCATCAGGGAAGTGAACATCAAAACCACAAAGAGATATCACTTAATACCTTTAAAAATGGCTATCAAAAAGAGAGGAGATTGTACACGTTGGAGAGGATGTAGAGAAAAGGGAACCCCTGTACACTATTAGTGGGAATGTAAGTCGGCATAGCCATTATGGAAAACAATATGGAGGTTCCTCAAAATATTAAAACTAGAACTCTCATATTATTCAGCAATCCCACTTCTAGGTATACATCCAAAGGAACTGAAATTAGTATCGCCAAGAGATATCTGCAGTCTCACATTTATTATAGCATTACTTACTACAGTTGAGATATTGAAATTACCTAAATATCTGTCGACAGATGAGTAGATAAAATGTGGTGCACACACACACGCAATGGAATATTATCAGCTCTTTATAAACACACATGCATACACACACACAAAGGGAAATCCTGCTGTTTCCAACAACAAGGATGAACCTAGGGGACACTACGCTAAATGAAATGAGTCAGACATAGAAAGACAAAAACTGTACGATCTCACTGACATGTGCCATCTGAAAAAGTCAAACTCGTAGAACCAGAACATAGCATGGGGTTGCCAGGGGCTGGGGGTGGAGGAGATGAGGAAATATTGGTCAAAGGGTACAAACTTCGTTATAAGATGATTAAATTCTGGAGAGCTAATATGCATTGTGATGACAGTTAATAATACTGTTGCTGCTGCTGCTAAGTCACTTCAGTCGTGTCCGACTCTGTGTGACCCCATAGATACTGTTAATACACTTGAAATTTGCTAAAAGAGTAGATCTTCAGTATTCTCATCACGCTTGAGAAATGGCAACTATGTGAGGTGATGTGATTAGCTTGAGTGTGGTGCTCATTTCACAACATACACGTACATTCAGTTCAGTTCAGTTCAGTCGCTCAGTCGTGTCCGACTCTCCACGACCCCATGAATCACAGCACGTCAGGCCTCCCTGTCCATCACCAACTCCCAGAGTTCACTCAAACTCATGTCCACAGAGTCGGTGATGCCATCCAGCCATCTCATTCTCTGTCGTCCCCTTCTCCTCCCGCCCCCAACCTTTCCCAGCATCAGAGTCTTTTCTAGTGAGTCAACCCGTTGCATGAGGTGGCCAAAGTATTGCAGTTTCAGCTTTAGCATCAGTCCTTCCAATGAACACCCAGGACTGATCTCCTTTAGAATGGACTTGGTTGTATCTCCTTGCAGTACAAGGGACTCTCAAGAGTCTTCTCCAACACCACAGTTCAAAAGCATCAATTCTTCGGCGCTCAGCTTTCTTCACAGTCCAACTCTCATATCCATACATGACCACGGGATAAACCATAGCCTTGACTAGATGGACCTTTGTTGGCAAAGTAATGTCTCTGCTTTTTAATATACTATCAAGGTTGGTCATAACTTTCCTTCCAAGGAGTAAGCGTCTTTTAATTTCATGGCTGCAATCAGCATCTGCAGTGATTAAATTATATTAAATCAGCACTGTGTACACCCTAGGAGAAGGCAATGGCAAGCCACTCCAGTGCTCTTGCCTGGAGAATCCCATGGATGGAAGAGCCTGGTAGGCTGCAGTCTGTGGGGTCGCTAAGGGTCGGACACGACTGAGCGACTTCACTTTCACTTTCACACATTCGAGAAGGAAATGGCAACCCACTCCAGTGTTCTTGCCTGGAGAATCCCAGGGATGGGGGAGCCTGGTGGGCTTCCGTCTATGGGGTCACACAGAGTCAGACACGACTGAAGTGACTTAGCAGCAGCAGCAGCAGTGTACACCCTACATATATGCAATCGTTATTTGCCAATTATACCTCAACAGGCTGGAAAAAATAAATAACTGAGGTCCTCATGGATTATTATATCTGTGTATCCGGTGTTCAAAACTAGCTAGAAATGACTGGAACCCAGCTCTATGCACTCCAGAGTTTTCCTTTTTGGTGATGTTTACTTTTCTTCCCACTTCCCCACACACAAAAAAAGTCTAGTTCCATATTTTAGAATCACACACAGGCAATCAAAGGCCATCGATTCCTGGCCTTATTGCAAAAGCAGTATGTTGTTTGTTCTGTGTATTTGCCAAATGCTAGAGTACAGTTGTCGCATAAATTTGTCTTTCATGAAACAGTCTCTGTTTTTAAAACCAAAGTTCAACAGAAAACTGATCACATGAGAAGAATTTCACATATAACCTTGATAGATGATAGATTTAAAATGATAAATATTAAATAATGGCATTGATTTCTATTATTTTATGTGTTTCAGAAAAGTCCCATCAACATTTACCTTTCATAAACAGGTACTGTTCAAGTTGGCATTTCAGATTTCCAAAAAGATATAGCATAACTTTTGTAATAGTGATTTTTTTTAAGATGTATTTTCAATTAAACAAGTAATTCATGAATACTTTATTGTGTTAAAACATTCAAACTTACAGAGATAACTGGTTTACAAAGTGACTTACAAGAAAGTATGTAATAGTGATTTTTTAAAATATGCTAGGCGTGCTGTGATTCATGGGGTCACAAAGAGTCGGACATGACTGAGCGACTGAACTGAACTGAATTGAGACTAAGGAAAAGTTGTGAAATGTCAATATATTTAGAAGTGTAAAGGCAGAATAAAGTTTCCTGTTTCTTTCTTCTTCTTTCGGGCACCCAGTGGGTTCAGTGTCCTTCAGCTTAGTGTACCAGTTAGAGTGGTTGACAGCTGTTCATGAGAAAACTGTCAAGTAGTTAATGTTCTAGTTATCACTCAAAAAAATACCTTTAAAAAAGAAGGGGAAACACAATCAATACAAAGTACTGAATGCTCATATGGAATTCAGGCAACACTCAGAAAGTATATTTTGCAGGGGTAAAGGGGTTGGAGGGAGCAAAGAGAGAGAAGTGGGGAGACAGGAAACAAGTGAAGAGTGAAGGGATCCAGCAGGATCACAGCGCCTGCGTTACTTCTGCAGGCTGTCAAGCCAGTTAGGGAGGAGACCGGTAACCCTCCTCAGTCAGGGATAAGGAGAACGAAGTCTACTTCTGTCACTTGCCCAAAGTCACATGAACCAGAAGTACAAAGCCTGATCTGACTGTATTCTCTTTATGATAAATCCCATGTGTTGGACTTCCCTGGTGGTCTGGTGGTTTTGGCTCCTCGCTTCCACTGCAGGAGGTGTAGGTTCTATCCCTGATTGGGGAAGATTCTACATGCCACAGACTTTAAATGATACAATAGACCAGTTAGACCTAATTGATATCTATAAGACATCTCACCCCAAAACAATGAATTTCACCTTCTTCTCAAGCACACACGGAACCTTCTCCAGGATAGATCACATCCTGGGTCATAAATCTAGCCTTGGTAAATTCAAAAAAATTGAAATCATTCCAAGCATCTTTTCTGACCACAATGCAGTAAGATTAGATCTCGGTTACAGGAGAAAAACTATTAAAAATTACAACATATGGAGGCTGAACAACACGCTGCTGAATAACGAACAAATCATAGGAGAAATCAAAAAAGAAATCAAAATATGCATAGAAATGAATGAAAATGAAAACACAACAACCCAAAACCTCTGGGACACTGTAAAAGCAGTGCTAAGGGGAAGGTTCATAGCAATACAGGCATACCTCAAGAAACAAGAAAAAAGTCAACTAAATAACCTAACTGTACACCTAAAGCTTCCCTGGTGGCTCAGAGGTTAAAGCGTCTGCCTCCAATGTGGGAGACCCAGGTTTGATCCCTGGGTCGGGAAGATCCCCTGGAGAAGGAAACGGTAACCCACTCCAGTATTCTTGCCAGGAGAATCCCATGGATGGAGAAGCCTGGTAGGCTACAGTCCACGGGGTCGCATAGAGTTGGACACGACTGAGCGATGGAACAGAACAGACGCCTAAAGCAACTAGAAAAGGAAAAAATGAAGAACCCCAGGGTTAGTAGAAGGAAAGAAGTCTTAAAAACTAGGGCAGAAATAAATGCAAAAGAAACAAAAGAGACCATAGCAAAAATCGACAAAGCCAAAGGTTGGTTCTTTGAGAGGATAAATAAAATTGACAAACCACTAACCAGACACATCAAGAAACAAAGGGAGAAAAATCAAATAAATAAAATTAGAAATGAAAATGGAGAGATCACAACAGACAACACAGAAATACAAAGGATCATAAGAGACTACTATCAGCAATTACATGCCAATAAAATGGACAACTTGGAAGAAATGGACAAATTCTTAGAAAAGTACAACTTTCCAAAACTGAACCAGGAAGAAATAGAAAACCTTAACAGACCCATCACAAGCACGGAAATTGAAACTGTAATTAGAAATCTTCCAGCAAACAAAAGCCTAGGTCCAGACGGTTTCACAGCTGAATTCTACCAAAAATGTAGAGAAGAGCTAACACCTATCCTACTAAAACTCTTCCAGAAAATTGCGAGGAAGGTAAACTTCCAAACTCATTCTATGAGGCCACCATCACCCTAATACCAAAACCTGACAAAGATGCCACAAAAAAAGAAAACTACAGGCTAATATCACTGATGAACATAGATGCAAAAATCCTTAACAAAATTCTAGCAGTTAGAGTCCAACAACACATTAAAAAGATCATACATCATGACCAAATGGGCTTTATCCCAGGAATGCAAGGATTCTTCAATATCTGCAAATCAATCCATGTAATACACCACATTAACAAATTGAAAAATAAAAGCCATATGATTATCTCAATAGATGTAGAGAAAGCCTTTGACAAAAGTCAACATCCATTTTTGATAAAAACCCTCCAGAAAGCAGGAATAGAAAGAACATACCTCAACATAATAAAAGCTATATATGACAAACCCACAGCAAACATTATCCTCAATGGTGAAAAATTGAAAGCATTTCCCCTAAAGTCAGGAACAAGACAAGGGTGCCCACTCTCACCACTATTGTTCAACATAGTTTTGGATGTTTTGGCCAATCAGAGCAGAAAAAGAAATAAAAGGAACCCAAATTGGAAAAGAAGAAGTAAAACTCTCACTGTTTGCAGATGACGTGATCCTCTACACAGAAAACCCTAAAGACTCCACCAGAAAATTACTAGAGCTAATCAATGAATATAGTAAAGTTGCAGGATATAAAATCAACACACAGAAATCCCTTGCATTCCTATACACTAATAATGAGAAAATAGAGAAATTAAGGAAACAATTCTATTCACCATTGCAACGAAAAGAATAAAATACTTAGGAATATGTCTACCTAAAGAAACAAAAGACCTATATATAGAAAACTATAAAACAATGGTGAAAGAAATCAAAGAGGACACTAATAGATGGAAAAATATACCGTGTTCATGGATCAGAAGAATCAATATAGTGAAAATGAGTACACTGCCCAAAGTAATCTATAGATTCAATGCAATCCCTATTAAGCTACCAACACTATTTTTCACAGAGCTAGAGCAAATAATTTCACAATTTGTATGGAAATACAAAATACCTCGAATAGCCAAAGCAATCTTGAGAAAGAAGAATGGAACTGGAGGAATCAACCTGCTGGACTTCAGGCTCTACTACAAAGCCACAGTCATCAAGATAGTATGGTACTGGCACAAAGACAGACACATAGATCAATGGAACAAAATAGAAAGCCCAGAGATAAATCCACACACCTATGGACACCTTCCTTATCTTTGACAAAGGAAGCAAGAATACACGATGGAGAAAAGACAATCTCTTTAATAAGTGGTGCTGGAAAAACTGGTCAACCACTTGCAAAAGAATGAAACTAGAACACTTTCTAACACCATACACAAAAATTAACTCAAAATGGATTAAAGATCTAAATTTAAGACCAGAAACTATAAAACTCCTTCAGTTCAGTTCAGTTGCTCAGTCGTGTCCGACTCTCCGCGACCCCATGAATCACAGCACTCCAGGCCTCCCTGTCCATCACCAACTCCCGGAGTTCACTCAAACTCATGTCCACAGAGTCGGTGATGCCATCCAGCCATCTCATTCTCGGTCGTCCCCTTCTCCTCCCGCCCCCAACCTTTCCCAGCGCAGGAGAACATAGGCAAAACACTCTCCAACATAAATCACAGCAGGATCCTCCGTGACCCACCTCCCAGAATATTGGAAATAAAAGCAAAAATAAACAAATGGAACCTAATTAAAATTAAAAGCTTCTGCACAACAAAGGAAACTATAAGCAAGGTGAAAAGACAGCCTTCAGAATGGGAGAAAATAATAGCAAATGAAACAACTGACAAAGAATTAATCTCAAAAATGTACAAGCAACTCCTGAAGCTCAATTCCAAAAAAATAAATGACCCAATCAAAAAATGGGCCAAAGAACTAAACAGACATTTCTCCAAAGAGGACATACAGATGGCTAACAAACACATGAAAAGATGCTCAACATCACTCATTATCAGAGAAATGCAAATCAAAACCACAATGAGGTACCATTTCACAGCAGTCAGAATGGCTGCTATCCAAAAGTCTACAAGCAATAAATGCTGGAGAGGGTGTGGAGAAAAGGGAACCCTCTTACACTGTTGGTGGGAATGCAAACTAGTAGAGCCACTATGGAGAACAGTGTGGAGATTCCTTAAAAAACCGGAAATAGAACTGCCATACGACCCAGCAGTCCCACTTCTGGGCATACACACTGAGGAAACCAGAATTGAAAGAGACACGTGTACCCCAATGTTCTTCGCAGCACTGTTTATAATAGCCAGGACATGGAAGCAACCTAGATGTCCATCTGCTGATGAATGGATAAGAAAGCTGTGGTACATATACACAATGGAGTATTACTCAGCCATTAAAAAGAATACATTTGAATCAGTTCTAATGAGGTGGATGAAACTGGAGCCTATTATACAGAGTGAAGTAAGCCAGAAAGAAAAACACCAATACAGTATACTAACGCATATATATGAAATTTAAAAAGATGGTAATGACAACCCTGTATGCAAGACAGCAAAAGAGACTCAGATGTATAGAACAGTCTTTTGGACTCTGTGGGAGAGGGTGAGGGTGGGATGATTTGGGAGAATGGCATTGAAACATGTGTATTATCATATGTGAAATGAATCACCAGTTCAGGTTCAACGCATGATACAGGATGCTCAGGGCTGGTGCATGGGGATGACCTGGAGGGAGGATATGGGGAGGAGGGAGGTGGGAGGGGGGTTCAAGAAGGGGAACACATGTACACCCGGGGCAGATTCATGTCAATGTATGGCAAAACCAATACAATATTGTAAAGTAATTAGCCTCCAATTAAAATTTTAAAAAAATCTTGACAGCTGAGGGAAAAAAAAGATTCTACATGCCACATGGTATGGCAAAAAAAAAAAAATTACCCCGGCATTACTGCTGTATCACTGTTCCAGGTGTGGCATGCTGCTGCTGCTGCTAAGTTGCTTCAGTCGTGTCCGACTCTGTGCGACCCCATAGATGTTACCCCAACAGGCTCCCCCGTCCCTGGGATTCTCCAGGCAAGAACACAGGAGTGGGTTGCCATTTCCTTCTCCAATGCGTTAAAGTGAAGTCGCTCAGTCGTGTCCGACTCTTAGCGACCCCATGGACTGCAGCCCACCATAGCTATGTTTAATTCTCCCAACAGCCCCATGAGACATGTGTTGTTCTCAATTTCAAAATTAAGGAAGTGCGTCAGACAGGTTGGGCCATTTTTCCCAAGGCCCCACAGTAAAAGAGAGAGCACTGAGGAAGCATGTGAGTGCAGAGCTCTGCCCTAGTATTTCAGTGTTTCTCGAACAGACCCTGAGAGTCTGTGAACCTGTTTTTAGAGGGCTGAACATCTTCTTCGAGAACTTTGAAAAAAATTTTTTTATTTTCAAGATAATATTTAAGATGTAATAGAAGCATATTTTAGATAGCTTCTGGGTTTAGATAGATTTAGATCCTTCTTAGGTTCTTTGGCTATTCTACTGACTTAAAACAGATGAACAGAACAGATTTAATTTCATACATAGAAGAACACCCCAAATATGAGACTCTTCCCCAGCAGTCCGGGAATAGAGGCTTATAGGCCATCCTTGAGCTAAGGAGAGGAGTGTGGGGGTCTGGCACTTGAAAGGGAAGGAAGGCAATTCACAGAAAGATAAGAAGAGCAAATGTTTGGTAGACAAATGTTAGTTGAATCATGCAGATAAGCCTCCCAATGAAATAAGTTAGTGTTGCTAATGTCTCTCTCTCTCTCTGGTACAAGCCACCTATCTAAATTCTCTAACGCAGTAGAGGAAGGGATAAAAAGCTCTTCCTCAGTCTATTGAGCCTTGATTGTTTTTGACTGGAAATCATCCTCCTGCCAAAGTGACAATTCGGGGTAGCCTGCCAGAAGCCCCATCATCAAATCATGCAGTGATATTTCAGTGCAAGCATTTGTGTTCACATTTATAATCATCATAACCTTCAAAGTCTTGGCATACATGGATTTGCCCCTGGATTGGTGTGTCCTCATGTCAAATGACAACTCTCCTTCACTTGTACCGAGAGTTTATTACCAATTATAAGACCATACTTCTATTCTGCTATGATAATTCCAACTGAAAAACTATTAGAACATTATTTGATATATCAAGACAGTTGCAGCTCTAGAGTTTCTATGTAGGAGAAAGTTTAATGGCTCTGCTGAGTGCTAAGTTGCTTCAGTCATATCTGAGTCTTTGCAACCCCATGGACTATAGTCTGCCAGGCTCCTCTGTCCATGGAATTCTCCAAGTAAGAATAATGGAGGGCTTGTCACGCCTTCCCCCAAGGGATCTTCCCAACCCAGAGGTCGAAACTGCATCTCTTACACCTCCTGCATTGGCAGGAGGGCTCTGTACCACCAACACCACCTGGGAAGCCCTTTAATGGCTCTAGTGGATCAGCATTAGGAGCAACAAGAGTTGTCCTGAAGCTTTATTGACAAGGGAATGGTTTTCTAAAAGTAAAATTGAGTCCTCTACAGAGCATAGCTCTCTCCAGGAAACTCTTTTAACATTTTCATAAAATAGTCATTTTTCGATTACTATGTAATGTCTTTCACTGCTGCATTTGTTTAAAATAAAGTTCATTTTCCCCTTAACCTGATGTAATTCCTTTGCTCTAGTAACTTTGTGTCTTTTCTGATTGCTTAATTTAAATGTAAGAAACTCTGAAAATTCTTAACCAGATGCCATGGATATGGCGCTAATCAGAGCTTTGCTCTCAGGAGTTAAATCAGCGTTGAGTCTGGACTGCCAAATGACTTAGAAATAGTATAGATTTTAATAGCTAAAGTCACAGTTGGCTATGTAGACCTTTTGGTTTCAGAGCTATAACATACAAGGTTCCCCTTGTTATCCAAATTCATTCACCAGACTCTCTGAACCCAGAAACTGAGTTCATTTGGAGAGCAAAGGATAATTTTATATAGAATAAAACATGTCCCCCGAAGTTCTCTGTCCTTAGACATCTCACCCATGGAACCAAGAAACAATACTGATCGATGCTATTCATTCCATGAGAAAACAGAGATCACCATTTCCTCCACAGGTTCTTTCTGTTCCTCTTTAACTTGTCTTGAAAACTAAGAGTCATTTGGTTCTGAAGTAAGAGAAGAAACCATTTATACCAATGGCATTTAAAAATAGTATATCTAGAAATGCAATGAAAATTAAGGATGATAGCAGGAAACCGTATACATATTGAGATTTAAAAGGTGACTATTTCACCAATAAAAAGAGGAGATTTTAGCAATTAGGTGAACCTTTAGTGATGAATGATTGCATGAAAAAACAATTGCAAGATATGAAGATACGGTCAATATGAAGAAGTCTACTCAGCCTTGGGCTCCCCAGGTGTCTCACTGGGAAAGAATCCACTTGTCAATGCAGGAGTAATGGGTTTGATCCCCGGGTTGGGAAGATCCCCTGGAGAAGGAAATGGCAACCCACTCCAGTATTCTTGCCTGGGAAATCCCACAGACAGAGGAGCCTGGTGGGCTACACAAGCCCATTGGGTCTCAAAAGAATCAGACACAACTCAGTGACTAGACAACAACAATTACTTAGCCTTACCTAGTAATACAATTAGTATTTAAGAACTTAACTGTCCTCTTTCATCTGTAAGATTGTTTTGGGGGAGGCATAACGTATATCCATGAATTATAAAATACAAATGGTTCTATCTTTATACCATCCCCCCCCTTGCAGACAGTGACAGGGAAATTAAGTCCAGGGTTTAGCAAAAATATCATCGAGTCCTTAACCAAGTAAAGGGATCCTGAATCTGAGTTTGGGGGCAGGAGAGTGAGCTGCATGGTAAAGCAAAAGGGATTTTAAGCTGTTGAGATCCAGTGATGTGGAGGTCAGAAGGGAAGAGACCTAGAAATCACCAAGGAAATTTGGAAGAACAAGGTAATCTGATTCCGTTTTGTTATAGGCTTGGATAGCACTGGTGCATAATCCTCCTTGCCCCTTTCTCCAAAATCTCATCATACATTTGATTCCACAAATAACATTTTTTTTCTCATGGGGGATAATAGGAATCAAGAAAAACATGACTGAGTCACATGCCAGGGTCATAACCAAGAGAGAAGTAACAGCAAAAGGCAGTATTCTCCTTAAACTTGGGCCAGAGGGATCCAACTTCAGACTCCAAGCCCCCTTCTAAAGCAGAGCTAATCCCACTGCCATGTGAATGCAACCCCAAACGGGGTTTGTTAGGTTTTCAAGTAAGGCTGAGATTCTACAGTTCCAACAAGCTTCTAGGTAATATTGATGCAGGTGATCTGAGGACCACACCCTCCGCCTTCCCAGACCATGCTCTGGTACCCTACCCAAAGGACCCCAGCCCACGCTTAGGACCTGCACAAGCTTTATCACTGGGTCCATCCTCCTAATGATAGCCCATCTTGCTGCTATGCATGCCAATAGGACTATGGTTTGCCCCACAGAGTTGTTATTTGAGGGCCAGCACACAGAACTTAGACATGCTGGAATGTCCATGGCTACACATGAAACATTTTCATGGTAGGAGATAGTGGAGGAGGAGGCACAGGAAAAAGAAAATTGGAGAATGGACAGGGAGCAGAGGGATTCAGTTGGCAGGGTTCATCTCTCCCCACACTGCAAAATTCCAGGGGTGAATCAGAAGTCCAAGAATTCTAAGTTGCAATTCTAAATGGCAACCTGAGACTTCCCTGATGGGGAAGAATAAGTGGATAAGAATCTGCCTGCCAATGCAAGGGACATGAGTTCGATACCTGGTCTAGGAAGATTCCACATGCCGCAGAGCAGTTAAGCCTGTGTCCCACAACTCCTGAGCCCACACTCTGGAGGTCCCCCAGCCGCGACTACTGAGCCAGAGTGCTACAACTGCTGAAGCTCGTGCGCCTAGAGCCTGTGCTCGCAACAAGAGATGCCACCACACTGAGAAGCCCCTGCTCTGCAACGAAAAGCAGCCCCTGCTCGCTGCAACTAGAGAAAGCCTGCGTGCAGCCACAAAGACCCGGCACAGCCAAAATAAATGAAGAAAGTGCAATCTGGCCTTCTATGTGGTTATGAAGACATATTTGTCAAAGTAGGAGGATTGTATCTGACTTCATAGTTTAGTATTTAATAGTTCGTTAAATATTTAGACAACTGCCGTGTGAGCTTTTCTTATTATTTCTGCCCTGCCCTGGGCTTTGCAAATGTTAGGGGCAGGTTCCTGCAAAGGCACAGGCCTCAAACCAAAACAAGAGTGGTGCAGGAGCTGGATCCAGCGCGATGGAAATTTCATCAGAAAGAAAAGTGCCCATCTTGGCAAGGAGGGGCCTTGGGAGGCTTGAGGTAACATCTGGGTTACATTTAAATGCTTGCAAGTTATCACAATATGATAAGGCTGTCCTCATTAAAAAGATGGGGACCTCATTCCCAGAAAACTTACAAGAACCTTAGAGAACGTGTGAAAAAGGCAAGACCTTAGCCAGCTTATTTCACCTGCTGAAGTATAAGAGAAGCCAGTGACCACTCAGCGAATTAAATAATATCTAAAACATTGAGAGTATTGCATCATTTTTAGTTTTCCAGCTAACAGAGAAATGGCAAAAGCTAGAGAGAATTACCAAATATATTTCAGTATATATTTTATATTACCAAATAACTTTCAACGTGAAGGGTTACAGTCAGAGTACAAAATTACAGTCACACTTCTATAAACACAGAAAATCACGGTGCTAATATTCTTTTCTTCACAAGGCCATAGGAAGTCCTGACCAGTCAAATTCAGAACATACTTGCTTTTTCTGACTTAAAAAGATTAGTTTATATTGGAAAATAGTTGAGTCACAGTGTTGCTTAGTTTCAGGTGTGCAGCAAAGTTCATATACAGAACACACTTGCTTTTAATAGCCCTCAGATTTTCTTTCCTGCTGGCTAAATTCTGTGTTATTAGAGACCAAGATCAGCCAGTTTGGTTAGGGGCAGCATGAAGTATAAAGTGCTTTGACCCAGGAATTGGAGCTCTCCGGGTCTCAGCTCTAGATTTAGATTTTAGTCTTAACTCTAGACTAACAGCTTCTGTGACCCGGGGAAACCATTAAGCCTCTCTGTGACTCCTCTTTAATTTGACTCTAGGCTTCAGCACACATTCTGGGGCACCTCTGAATGCATTCTTTATTTTTCCTCTTACAGTACTGCTCTTGATATTATTTTCTGTCACTGGAAGAAGCAACATATCACAAAGCATGAAAGAGGAAACTATACATCAAATCTCATTTTTACTGGTGAGAATACTGAAACTAAACTTCAAAAAGAAAGTATATCAGTTAAGGTCACTTAAACAGAAAGGGGGAATTTCCTGACTTGGAATCAGAAAGTCCAAGGCTAGGTAACGTTTTCAGGGGTACCTCTTCCCAGGTTCAAATTCAATGAAAGGAAATTGCAGGATGTCTCAATCACCCACTCAGCTTTCTAGGATCTTCTTTTAATTTCCCAAGAATCCCTTGAGGTAGGTATTATTATTCTGTTTAGTAAATACAAATATCGACTTCATGAATTTATGACTTTAAAAGAAAACCATGCATTAAAAAAGCCCTCAGGAGAAAAAAAAATACCCTCAGCCCAATCCCTGGCATGGAGTAAGAGCAAGAGATGTCAGCTATTTAATATATGCTTACATATTTCATATTTTAATACATAAGAGATTACAGATATTCTGTTATCTACACTAGTGGGTTTTAAATTGTGCTCCAAGGAAATAAAAGGTTGCACAATGAAATATTTGCCACCAGTAATGAGAATTACTGAATGAGGAGCTCATTTCTTGATTTCTTAAAATGTATTTTGTATATTTATATGTTCCATGCAAGACTTTGCTTGAAAAATGGATTTCACTGCTAAAAATAGATTAAATGACCTCTGACATATTCCAGTCCATTAATTTTACTGATGATAGAGCTGAAGCACAGAGAGATGAAATTCTTAAATTCTCACCTTCAGTTCAGTTCAGTTCAGTCACTCAGTCTTGTCCAACTCTCTGCGACCCCATGAACCACAGCACGCCAGGCCTCCCTGTCCATCACCAACTCCCGGAGTTCACTCAAACTCATGTCCATCGAGTCGGTGATGCCATCCAGCCACCTCATTCTCTGTCGTCCCCTTCTCCTCCCGCCCCCAATCCTCCCAGCATCAGAATCTTTTCTGGTGAGTCAACTCTTCACATGAGGTGGCCAAAGTATTGGAGTTTCTTAGAACATCTTAATATATCTGTTAGGATATATTCAGCTGCAAATATGTGACAGAAAATACATGTTAACTAGTCTAAATAATAAAAGGAAACAGTCACATAATAACAGGAAGGCCCATAAATAAGCAGGGCCTATTTCAGGGCTGGTTTGATTCCACAGCTCAGTGGTCAAAAAAAAGTAAAAAGACCAACACCACAAAACGAAAAACTATGCACTTGCAAAGTTTGCTCTAGCAAACCTAAACTAACCCAGTTTCCCATCATTCTAGGTATAGAGAATAACAGAAGCAATGAGTTGGAGATAGGAAATATAGCAGAACGACGTGTAGTCTATTTTAATTGGAGCCCAGCTTCTTTTAATGTAAGACTATTTTGATGAGAGAAGCAGTGTGCTGATAACTGGACAGCAGCAGAACTTCATTCTCCAATTATAATGGCTGTCAAAGCATCTCTGCAGAAGGTGACTCCAGGGACTAGAGAAGGTGGGTCACGTTGGGACACACAGGGATCCCACCCATGGGTGTCCACAAGGCACTAGACGCTCCAACGTTTAGCGTTTTATGCAGCAGCATGGAAAGCACAAGAACATTTTATGTGACCTCGGGGACCTTGTATCCTCATTATGCCATGATTACCAGCCAGACAACTTCCTTAACGTTTCAACTTCCTTAACGTTTCAACTTCCTTAACGTGAAACTCTGGGATTAGGCAGCTGATGCACAAGCAACCTAAATTCAGAAATGGCCCCATGCCACGCAACGAGTCAAGCTAGTACTAGTCCATGTTTCATTTAGCTTTCTTGTTGATGTACATCCTATGTGATGAATTGTGTAACATTCCACTTGTATATTCCTCTGGGGTATGTTAAATTACAAGACATTATTCATGCATAATGTTTCAAAGTTCTGTAGAAACGAGGTAAAGTGTCTTACATCTAGAAAACTAGATTCGCCACTTCAATATCGTTATAATTTAGAGTTAGATGATCAGAGAAACAGTGTTGAGGAATATAACAAACCCAGACCTGGAGATAAATATATTTGAGTTCCAATCTCAGCTCTGTCCCTTCACCTGTGTCACTTGGGCTACACTTTACAAATGTAATATTTGTACTGTCTTCTAGGTTTGCTGTGAGAATTATAGGAGCAATTTATCTGTAGCACTTACATGATGCCTAGCACTTAATAAATTACATAAGCCAAATAAGATCATCAAATTAAGATGTAGCAGGGTACCGGTAGCAGTAAAGATCTAGGTTATTGAAGGAGACATCCTTTTATGCTAATTCTGGTAGCCATCCGGTTTTCCTCTGAGGAATCCCCTATATCCTGCCCTAGCCGCCATCCACATGCTTCAGGATAACTTAATATCATCCCAGCTGCAGGATTGGACTCATGACTAAAACCTAAGCAAGCCAGGCATTCCACTGGCTTAGTAATGGCTTTAGGGATGGGAACATGATTCAGTCACGTATAATGACAGTTTTGCTGGGAAAGTTGAAAGAAAGAAGCCTAACCTTATTCTGCTAGGTCTTAAGCTTGAAGAAGACACCTTGTAGCTTTTGGCAATTGTCTTGCCTCAGATAAGAGGGTGGGGCATGGGAAGTAAGGGAGCCAATACAGGGGAAAGCAGACACAGTGACAGCAAGAAACAAAGGCCTAATGACAGAAGTGGATGCCTAAATTCACCTGTGCTAAAATTATCATTGAATTAAACAATGAGTTCGGCTCATTGTTGGCTTACGTTACTTTTGCAATCAAAAGAGCCTAAACTGATACACCCAGAGATACATATTTTAAGATATTTGTATTAGGAAATAGACTGGAAACTCACCCAGATGGCACTAGTCGTAAAGAACCTGCCTGCCAATGCAGGAGACATAAGAGACACAGGTTCAATCCCTGGGTCAGGAAGATCCCCTGGAGAAGGGCACAGCAACTCACTCCAGTGTTCTTGCCCGGAAAACCCCAAGGACAGAGGAGCCTGGTGGGCTACAGTCCACAGTGTCTCAGAGAGTCAGGACAACGGAAGCAACTTAGCATACACACACCATATAAATGAATTAGAGAGGAGGGAAAGGCATAAGATCATTTTCATGGATGCAACTAAAGGGGGGACTTGATAAATTGAATATCCATTGATGATTTTTTTAAAAATAATAATAAGGAATGCTTTAAAATAGGAATGGAAGAAATCTTCCATATTTAGATAAAAGGTATTGGGGAAAAGACGGCAAAGAAGGCAAACTGGGTGAATCAGTTAAATCTTTCCCCTGGAGGTTGCAAAGACAAAGACATTTCCTATCACAGCCTCTGCTTAACTTTGTTGGGTGTGCTGGAGGCCCTAGATTGTGCAATAAAGGAAGAAAGGAAATACAAGATACAGCAATTGAAAAAAGAAGGGGAAAAATGTCATTTTCAGATTATACAATAACGGAAAAAATCCAAAAGAACCTATTTGTACATTATTAGGGCAGTAGGAGATCTTAGCAAGGTTCCTAGGATACAAAGTCCATACAGAAAAATCAACAGCATTTTAATACTCCCCCAAAAATTAGAAATGAAATTTGAAACCAGAGGGATGGGATGGGGAGAGGGGTGGGAGCGGGGTTCAAGATGGGGAACACATGTACACCTGGGGCAGATTCATGTCAACGTATGGCAAAACCAATACAATAATGCAAAGTAAAAAAAATAAAATAAAATAAAATAAAAAATAAATGAATTAAAAAAAGAAAATGAAATTTGAAAAGTGATACTACAGACAACAGCATTAATAATATTGAGTACCTAGAAGTAAATTGTTTTTAAAAGGCATAAGACGGACCTCTATAGGAAAAATGATAAAATAGTATTGAGATACATTGAAGAAGGTCTGATTAAATGAGGAGTTACACCATATTCATTAACCAAAATTTTCAATGGAATTGGGCAGTTTGTTTTGTGTTGTTTTGTTTTTAGAACTTCACAAGCTAATTTTAAAACATATGTGATGATGCAAAGGGCCAAAAATTTCCAAGACATTCTTAAATAAGAAAAATGACTGAGGATTTATTTCAACAGATATCAAGATATCAAAGCTATGATAATTAAAACTGTGGAATTGATACTGTCATAGACAAAGAAACCAATAGCTAAGAAAAGGATATCCTAAAAAAAAAAAACTAGGACCCACATGTATGTGGAACTTGATTAGACAGAAGTGGCAATACAGGGCACGGAAAAAGGACTGTATTTTTTAATAATGATGCTGAGACACTTAACTATATATGGGGGTGGGGGGGGAGGAAATTGACCTGAAAAATACTGACCTCATTGGTAAACAGGAAAATGCAATTTAAAAATCTCAAGGAGACACTACTCCATACTCATCAGAATGGCTGAAATGTAAACATCTAAAGTACCAAGTGCTAGAGAGGGAGTGAAGTAACAGATATTTTCCTACACTGTTTATGGGAGCATGAATTGGTTCAATTACATTGGAAAACAGATTGGAATGATCCATTAAAGGCAAAGAAATGCACACCCTATGACCCAAACATTCAATTCCACTCCAGGAATGTGTCCATGTTCTCAAGTATCCAGCAACAGTAGAAGAGATGGGGTTTCTTTTAAGTGTGATATATTTGTATAATGGAAGGTTGCCGCTGTTCAGTCACTCAGTTGTGTCCTACTCTTTGCATCCCCATGAACTGCAGCATCCCAGGCTTCCCCATCCTTCACTATCTCCCTATATAGCAATGAGAACGAACAAGCATTAGTTATCTTCCACATAAGCGGGTGTTCAAAACAGTCAAGAAGCCAGACAACAAAAATACATGCTGTAAAATTACATTTTAAAGTTGAAACTAGGCAAGACCCAAAATGTATTGTTTAGAAAGTTTACAAAGGTTGTAAAATTATAAAGAAAAGCAAGGGTGGAATTACTATAAAAGAAGAAGTGTGATGGAGAAGCGGACTCTGGAGACTGTCAGTATTCTGTTGGTGCCGTTCAGCAGGACTTCCCTGGGATGACAGAAATTCTCTACATCTGAGCTGGCCAATATCATAGCCTTTAGTCATCCAGCATTTGAAATGTGGCTAGTGTAACCGAAGAGCTGAATTTTAATTTTATTTCACTTTAGAATCTAAAACTATTTCATTTAAAATTTAAATAGCTACTTGGGGGAGAATGGGTACATGTACCTGTATGGCTGAGTCCCTTCGCTGTTCACCCGAAACTACCACAATATTGTTCAAATTGACTTTGTGTGTATGTTTGTGTGTGTTAGTTGCTCAGTTGTGTCTGACTCTGAAACCCCATGGACTGTAGCCCGCCAGGCTCCTCTGTCCATGGGATTCTCCAGGCAAGTGTATTGGAGTGGGTGTGTGTTAGTCACTCAGTCGTATCCAACCCTTTGCGACCCCACGGACTACAACCATTCAGGCTCCTCTGTCCATGGGATTTTCCAGACAAGAATACTGGAGTGGGTTGCTATTTCCTTCTACAGTCGGAGTGGGTAGCCATTCCCTTCTCCAAGGGATCTTTCCTACCCAGGGATTGAACCCGGGTCTCCTGCATTCCAGGCAGATTCTTTACCATCTGAGTCAACAAGGAAGCCCTGATTGGCTATATCCCAATACAAAATAAAAAGTTTAAAAATGGCAAGCCCCTAAAAATAAAATAAACTTTAAATATTTACAAGCTGTCAGTAGTTACTGTATTGGTTCAAGTTTTCGTTGGAAAACAGAGGGCTTACTCAAAACAGCATAATTTGAGGAGGGCTCACTTAAAAGATGATAATTACAAAGGTGCAGGTGTAGGGAAGCACAGGAGATGGTTTTGCAGCCCGGAGTTAGTGGCAGCCACGCTGTTACCACCCTGAGCCTGAAGGGACAAGGGGAGGGCATGATCCCTGGGGCTGAAGGGACAGAAAATTAAGTAGAGTCTACCAAGTTAAAAGGAGTGGAAAGACACAGCCAGCCTGAGATGACCTCCTATTATGAGCCAGAGGAATAGAGGCCCAACTCCCAGTGTCTCTCCGAAGGGTCTCCTGCCGTGGCTTCCCCTCGGGCAGACCCAAGAGACACCCAAGAAGGCCAAACTGCTCACTGGTAACACAGGTCAGCCTCCAGGCAAACAGCAGATAGAAAGTTGATCTGTGGGGATAAACAGAAGATCTCCAGCAGGTGGTTCTTTTTTAAAAAAGCTTTTTATTTTATACTGGAGTATAGCTGATTAACAATGTTGTGATAGTTTCAGGTGGACAGAAAAGGGACTCAACCATCCATATACATCCATCCATTCTCCCCCAAACTCCCCTCCCATCCAAGCTGCCAGATAACACTGAGCAGAGTTCTATGTGCTATACAATAGGTCTTTGTTGGTTATCCATTTTAAATATAGCAGTGAGTACCTATCCATCCCAAACTATCTCGTCCCCCCATCCTTCCCCCTCAGCAACCATAAGTTCATTCTCTAAGTCTGTTCAGCACCTCAATCTTGACCTGTTTGCTTCATTATTACTTATTACACTGTACCTTTATTTTATTTATTTATTTAGGCTACGCTTGTGGGATCTTTGCTACTCGACCAGAGGTTGAACCCGGGCCCTCGGCGGTGAAAGCTCAGAGTTCTAACCACTGAATTGACAGGGAATTTCCTGTATTTTTATATGCTATACTTTTTTTTTCTGGTATGGGACTAAAGTTTACCAGAAAAAATAAAAAGAGGAAGAGAAGGAGGTGGGGAGGGGAAGAAATGAGGAAAGATAAAAGAAAGATGAGTAAGAAAGAAAAGAACCAGGCCTGACCAGCTAGCACCTGTGTTATGCACTGGAGTTAACTAAACTGAAAAATAGTAATCAAATATCTGAGTAAATTTACTTTTTCAAATATTTTTATCAAGTCAGTAAAACAGAATTTTTAAAGCTGTATATCATATTTCTGAACCCATAATGAGCCTTAGACAGTAGCTTCTATCTTTAAGCCTTAATATCTTTCTGTTTAAAGTAACCGCAAATTAAATAGACATGTAACATGCCCAGAAGTGTTGTGGACAAACCCCACGATTGTGTGGAATTTTTATTTTGTTTGTCTTCCGATAATAGTGGGACTGCTCTTCAAGTTTCTGGGTAAAACTAGAGCTGTGAAATGGAACTGCGGTTTGTTTTTAAAGATGTGTGGATCGGTTAGGAATGCTTTGGCTGACAGAGAAAGACAATTGGTTACTGTGGTTTAACACATAGAGATTGTATTTCACACATTCAGACAAAAGTCTGGACTTGAGTAGCTGCTGGTGATGGTTCAATGACTCAGTCATTTCTGGGCTGGCATCTTCTGACCTTTTTCTTCCCATCACAAATGAGTAAAAAAAAGCTCCAGGTATCAAGTTGAAAGTACTTGTTGAGGGGCAAGAGGAGGTTTTGGAGCACACAAACATTAACCTTTTGATTTTATCATAAATGCAAAATCTGAGACTTCCCTGGTGGCCCAGTGGTTAAGAATCTGCCTTGCAATGCAGAAGACATGGGTTAGATCACTGGCTGGACAACCAAAAATTCCACAAGACCTAATAAAGATCTGTACTCAAAGAAAACTTGAAAGAAAGAAAAGAAAAATCTTTCCAAACCCCCAACAGACTACCACCTACAACTTAGTGGCTAGCACTGTGCTGCCTGGCCACCCCTGGATGGAAAGAGGTTGGGAACAGGAGTTTTTCGCTTTTCCAAACTTTGTAGGGAAGCTGACAGGGGATGAGGGAACCGGAAACAGCTGTTAGCTCAGCCTGCTGAACTCTTAACTCCTAATTAAGTCTCCTGCAATGTCCAAAATACCTACCACGAAAATGAGAATTCTTTGGTTGTAGGGATAATTTCTAGAAGGTTTGTATATGTACATGTTGCCTGGAAGGGTGACATATCACCAATACATTATGTCCCTTATCCTATTAGCAATAATTTGTTTCTGAAGATTTGCTAGGAGTTGCTGAGTATGCCACCAAGTGCTAAAAGACTAGGGAAAGTAGGCTTTATCATAGGAGAAATGTATCAGGAAAACTCCAGACACTGAGAGTGGACCTTTAGTCCCAATAATCAGGAGTAGGCACTACATCTAGCCAGAGCGGCAAGTAGGGCAAGAGTCGGTGAGAGAGAAAGTTTACCCATTGTTCTTTGCCAAGAGTCATTCTCAAAGTCAGTTCCTGAAAAGCAAGGCAGATTCTCTCCAGGATGTGCCATTAAAGTTGACCCACTGCTCCTTCCAAGCTGCCAGGAATCAATGATACATGAAAAATGCACATCATCCAGGTATGTCCGAAGACAGACATAGACCTAGATTTGTTCCCTAGTGGCAGGGTGTTCATCAGGAGGGCAGACTCCAGAGTTAGGCTCACAGGTACCAGATCCTAGCTCTATCAGCTCTGTGACTTAATCATAGGGTGTTCAGGAGGATTAAACAGTTAATACACATAACTTACTTGAAATCATGCATGGTGTATATTAAGTGCTATATAAGAGCTGGCTTCAAAAAATAAAAATAAACCCTTTCTCCTCTGATCCTATTTGTATGATGCTTTAATATACGTATATTTTTTGATAAAGTCTTTTTTCTTTTGTTCTTATAAGAGCAACAGAGGTTTACTCCAAAAAAACTTAGAAAAGAGAAAAAAAAAAAGAAAATTTTGACAGTCAATAATCTCCCTCCTTCAGAGAAAACCATTACCAATTATATTTGATCAACTTGTGTATTTTCACTCATAAAAATTAGGTCTGCTTTGCATACTGCCCTGTTATATGACTTATTTTTAAAATGTGATAACAGAAACATTTTTCCATACCTAGAAATGCATTTGTACAGTATCTAGTATCTTTTTAGTTGTCACAAGTTATTCTTAACAGAATGTTAATGGGTGTTCCATGATTACCACCCTTACCGGTTCTCTGCTATTGGGCCTTGATATAGTTTGTTTTGTTGATTTTCCCTGTTACAGATGGCACTGTGTTGAACATCCTTAGAGCGACTTCCTTGTGCGCATCCACAATAATTTGTGTAGGATAAATCCTCAGAAGTGAAATAGCCAGGTTAAAAGTTACGCTTATTTTTAAGGCTTTTGATGGGTGTGCTTTGGTTATCTCCAGAAAAAAAATGCACCCAAGTGTATTTTCATTTCCTTACCCTTTGTGGGGAGGTGTCGGTGCATAGTGAAGCATGCGGGATCTTACTTCCCTAACCAGGGATGGAACCTGCGCCCCTGCAAAGGAAGTTCTGAGTCTTAACCACAGGGAAATCCCTCCTTCCCTTACCCTTGAAAGCACTGAGTATTATTATTGTTTAGTTTGCCATTTTCCAGCAATACTTTCTAAGATCCCCAAACCTGATATTCTTTGATGTAGTACCCACAACACATATGTGTGATTTCTATGAATTGTTTACCGTTAGCCCATGGTCCCTGACCCTTCATGTTAACTTTGCCTCAAGGACTTCTGTGGTGGGCTAGATTTTTGCCTGGGTGATATTTACAGTTCTTTATGTCAAGCTCTGATTTGTTTGTTTGGGAATAGAGCTCCCAGATATTTTTGATCATCATCTAAGTGTGAGAACCACTGCTTTTTTCAATGTTTTAATGTAAATAAATACATTGAATACATTCCTAGGTTAAAGCAAGACAGATGGTGTGATCATCAGCATCATGTCTTGGAACTAAAACTGAAATCTTTCAACACTCTTTAGTGTGCCATTTCCTCAATTATTCAACATTTACTCATCACATAATAGATTCCTGACCTATGTGCTAGGCATACAATGATAAACAATAATAATCCCAGCTCTCGAGAAGCTTGGGCTGAAGCAGAGGCAGATAGGCAAACAGACAAATCACAACGGGATGTGAAATATACTGTTGAAACTTTTTCATTACATGTCAGCAGGGCATAAATTACTATGTGGGGAAAACTGAACATTATATAACTTTTGGTTCATCTATTTATTTCCATAATACTTCCTAGAGTTCTGCCTTGTACTCTTTAAAAAAAAAATCTTTTGGCTGCGCTACAAGCATGTGGGATCTTAATAATAGCTCCCCAACCAGGGCAAACCAGCTGCCTCTTGCACTGGCAGCTTGGAGTCTTAACTACTGGACTGCCAGGGAAGTTCAGGCCCTGTACCTTCATTTTCCAAATGTATTGCTTTTATTGCAACAAAGTAATACATACTGATTTTGAAAGGATCAAATAATATAGACAAGGCCCCCTCCCAAAAAGATACTTTGAAACTGTAATTTCATCTACTTTTTTTTTTTTTTTTGCCACAAAGCTTGTGGAATCTTAGTTCCCTGACCAAGATAGAACCTAGGCCCTGGCAGTGAAAGCCCCAAGTCCTAACCACTGGGCTGCTAGGGAATTCCCAAACTTTAGTATTCTAGGTTGCTTTCTGTTCTTTTTTTAAAAAACAAAAGTAGGATCAAAACGTTATAATCTACGTTTTTCATTGAATATATGGTAAACATATTTCAAGATAAAAGATATATTTCTACAGTACTGTTTTAAATGGCTCCATTTTCTACTATATGGATAGTCTATTATTTTAGCAATTTGCTACTGTTAGACATTTATAATGTTTCTATCTTTTTACAATCACTAACAATACTACAATACACCTCATCCATAAGCTGGTTGGATGACATCACCAACTCGATGGACATGAGTTTGAGTAAGCTCCAGGATTTGGTGCTGGACAGGGAAGCCTGGTGTGTTGCAGTCCGTGGGGTTGCAAAGAGTTAGACATGACTGAGTGACTGAACTGACTGAACAATACTATGATTAACTTTTTTGTTGCTAAATATCTGTGCTCATTCCTATTTCCTCAGCATAAACTTAAGAAGTGAAGTCACGTAATATTTGAAATGCTTCACCTGTAGTCAGATTTAGAGACAAACAGCCACATTAGATATCTTCCAGCTCAGTTGCTTTTTGCCCTCTTGGATTTTAGTCCTAGCTGCTGTAAATTAAACATGATCAAAGGGGCATGTACATGGGCCAAAGTTCAGTGGCATTTACTGCTGCAGCAGGCTGGAGGGTATCACGTTGCTATAACACATAGGAAGATGATTAGTTCTGAATGTAATGTTTTCTTGAAGCCTGATTGGCAAATTGCCTAGGATAACTTGAAGGCTGCCTCCCTACTTGTTTGGGTTTCTTTTTTCCCCAAGATATTTTTTTTCTGATGTCAGTGTTTGTATCTCAAACTACCTAAGTGCACCCTTGGCAAGATTCTGCTTGGGCTACATTTAACTGTGGCTTGCCAAAACCATGGGTCTATTTCCTGCTGTAAACTGGTACGTGATCTTGGTCCGCTCCAAGCTGACTGTCAGCATGTCAACTTTGCTCAGATAAAGAGCAGCTTGCTCTCTGGGGCTCATCTTTTTGTTAAAAGAAAATGAAAAGCAGAATGATGAAGTGGGCGATTCCTTCATTTAGAGCACTGAGCCAGGGACTCTGTAGCAGGCACTATGTGGGCATGAGGGTGAAATGAAATGAAGGAAGGGGAGTGAGAGTCGCTCAGTCGTGTCCAACTCTTGGTGACCCCATGGACTATACAGTCCACAGAATTCTCCAGGCCACAGTACTGGAGAGGGTAGCTGTTCCCTTCTCCAGGGGATCTTCCCACCCCTGGGACTGAACCCAGGTCTCCCACATTGCAGGAGGATTCTTTACCAACTGAGCCACCAGGGCATGAGGGCAGGATGATTCCAACACAGCTTATCTGGCTCTTCTAGTTTCCAGGGTGTCTGAGGAATTACTAGATGTAACACAAGACCCCAGTTACAAACTACGAGAAACAACCGAGGAGCCAGATTACAGAGAACTAAAAGACATGATCCCTAAGATTATACCCCAAGAGTTCCACTGGGTCCCCTTAAGCCACCAGTTTCCAGACTAAGTCTGAACAAGCGCAAATTTTATTCCCTCTCCAACACTCCAGAAAGGCAGATGAATTTCAACTGCACAGCATTCTGGAAAAGGCAAACCTGTGGAGATGATAAAAAAAAAATTAGTGGTTGCTAGGGACTGGGGAAGGAGAATAAAGAATGAGTAGGTGGAGAAGAGAGAACTTTCAGGGCAGTGAAACTGTTCTGTATGGTACTAAAGTGGTGGATACCTGGCACTATACATTTGTCCAAACCCACAGAATGGACAACACCAAGAGTGGACCTTACTGTGAGCTATGACCTCTGGGGGATGATGCTGTGTAGTGTTGTAGTTGTTCAGTCACTCAGTCATGTCCAGCTCTTTCTGACTGCAGCATGACAGGCTCCCCCGTCCTTCACCTTCTCCCAGAGCTTGCTCAAACTCACGTCCATTGAGTTGGTGATGCCACCCAACCATCTTGTCTTCTGTCGTCTCCTTCTCCTCCTGCCTTCAGTCTTCCCCAGCATCAGGGCCTTTTCTAATGAGTCGGCTCTTTGCATCAGGTGGCCAAAGTATTGGAGCTTCAGCATCAGTCCTGCCAATGAGTATTCAGGGTTGATTTCCTCCAGGATTGACTGGTTTGATCTTCTGGCAGTCCAAGGGACTCTCAAGAGTCTTCTCCAACACCACAGTTCAAAAGCATCAATTCTTTGGCACTCAGCCTTCTTTCCAGTAGCTATGTATGCATGTGAGAGTTGGACCATAAAGAAGGCTGAGCAAGAAAGAACTGATGCATAAGTTCATTAATTGTAACATATGTACCTCTGGGGTGAGGGACATTGATAATGGGGAAGGAAGGCTATGTATACACAGGGGCAGGGAGTCTACAGGAAATCTCTGTACCTTCCTGTCAGTTTTGCTGTGAACCTAAAACACCTCTTAAAAAAAATCTAAAAAACAAAAGTGGATGATAGCAAAAACAGAGTCCCTAATCAAAACTATCAAATCAATTGTTCCTACAGAAATTTGGAAAGGTTGTAACAGATTTTTTATGAGTGGAAGAGTCGAATGATGTTGACTCTTGTTATTAAACTGCCAGAATGGATGCTAAGACAGTCACAATCTGAGCCATCACTTTATATAACTGTCACTTCAACAATTAGGAAGAAAAAAGAATATTGATTCTATTTCATCTGCTCCCTGTACGTGCAGATTTTGTGTGGGGTTGTAAGGTAATTGGAAGAGCTATTTCACTAAATTGTTTTTCAATTGTTGACTAAGAGTTTGTGGTAACTCATACCAGTCACTGACCTAAATGATGTTTCTTATTGCAATCCTGGTTTCTTTCTAGCTAATCCATCCTATCTTGAATCTTCTTTGCCTGAGAGAGAAAGTGTTTTAAATGTCCTACACTGTAGCATTTTGTAACTATTTACAAATCCTTTGCCATACAGTCTTAACAAGCAAAATGCATGACAAGGAGATAGAACTTTCTGGTTTTGAGCAATGTGTGTTGCATAATTCAGTGTAACTCAACTGAGTTTAATGCAACAAATATTTATCGAATGCCTCAGTTCAGTTCAGTTCAGTTCAGTCGCTCAGTCGTGTCCGACTCTCTGCGACCCCATGAATCACAGCACGCCAGGCCTCCCTGTCCATCACCAACTCCCGGAGTTCACTCAAACTCATGTCCATCCAGTCGGCGATGCCATCCAGCCATCTCACTCTCTGTCGTCCCCTTCTCCTCCCGCCCCCATAAACTTTGCTCTTGAGTGGAAGGGGAAGGGTTTGGAGCAAGAGATATAAATCAGAGTTCTTTACTTCCGGAAATAGGGAATGTCATTGGAAAGAAAAGACATACACCCATGAAATGATTCAATCACACTATTGGGCATACATAAGTGTCATTCATCAATCTGTTCCAAAAAAAAAATGTTGAGTGTTTTCCATGTGACTAAGTAGTTACTGGGGATACACAGTTAAATGAAATAATCTCTGCCTTCAAGGTGCTGATAATAAAGTGGGAAAGCTGGACGAGTAAATAAGAGCCGCACTGCTCAAAGGAGAGATGGTTGCAGCAGAAATGGGATCAAGGAGCATGTGGGGTCAGGAAAGTGATGGAAAGCTTCATGGAAGAAGTGGTTCCAGGAGACCCCGTTAAAGGCACTGGGGATCTGTGGAGAAATGGCTGAGCCGGGTCTGGA